>NC_043740.1:4625976-4633933 GCF_004337985.1 Pyricularia pennisetigena
AAAGCCCGTGGAGCCTTACCTTGTCGGGGGGGTGTCCATCTTCACGATCCTTTCCCCGAAATCCTCCATCTCATGAGTCGTAAGCGTACCACAGATTTATTAAATGTCATGGTTAATCAGACGCTGGACTTTACGACGAGCCTCGGCTATGACGGCAGAACCAAAGTTACCAGCAGCATGAAGGATGGCATCGCCAAGTTTCCCAGTGAACCAGAAGCCGAGAGAGAGAGAAAAAAAAAAAGCAACCCCACACAATATGCCGTTCGCGTGGCTGCATGGATGCGCCGAAACCCACGCCCAACAAGCATGCGTTGAGTGATAACACCACTGTCTAGAAGTCTCTGGTACAGCATTCTGTTTTTTTTTTTTTTTTTTTTCCCCGCGGAGAATCTGGCCTCGATACATGTCGGTCGTGCCTTGGCATCTTGAAACGCACGTGGGAACTTTATCGCAAATCGCCTTGAGCTGCGCAAGCACCAAGTGGGTTTTGATCCTCCTAGAATCATGGCAGTTGCCTTGGACAGTGGCTGGAAACCTGAAGATCAACAAGCGGGGTTGGTCTCTCTTTTTTTTCCGTGGTCTATAACATTTGGGTCTTTGGAATGCCTTAAGCAAAAGATGAGTAAAATACCGGCTTGTCCTGACTTGATTTATACTTGCGGCGTCAACGCATGTCCCATCAATAATCCGCCTAGCCTTTATGATTGTACATGACTCCCCGCTTTCCCTAAGCATATATTCCAAAAGTCCTTGTATGCTTTGGATGCCCTGATTTCATATGTTCAACATAGCAGGACAGACAAAAAAATGCACAATATCTATCCATGAAGCAAAAAAAAAAAAAAAAAAAAACATGAGATTATATAACCACCAAAATGTCAACCCCCGTCATGCACGAACTTCCTCTAGGAAGACTTGCCCGAAGAAATCCAGCCCGGCCTAACTTCCACGACATTGATCAAGCTGTGCAAACGGTATAAAATGGTCGCTCAACTTTACCACAACTACTGCCCCAAATTTGGTTGTTTTTTCGATGTATGCATTCTTTCTTTTTAAACAAATTATCCTGATTTGGGGGTTTAATCAATCGAAAACCCAAAACCTCTGGGTGAAAAAGTCAGCCTTGCTAAAAATTGTCTTTGTAAAAACTCGTGCTTGTTACAAATGGTGCTGCGCCCTGGCTGAGATATTGGAGTCGATGTCCCCGCCTCACTGTAAATAATCAAATGCCTCATGAGCTGGCCCCTTCCAGATCCCAACTCTGTGTGTCCTTTCCCCCTTCCACCTCATCATCACCGTCGCCACCCCAGATCGCGGCAGTATCATATGCAGGCAGCTTCTCCAGCGCACATCCCACATGAGTTTCTGCACAGATAAGCGGCCAGCGTCTTGGCCCGCTTCTCCGTATGTCTGGCGGTTGCAGTCTCGCTGAGCTTCTGTTCCGAGGTGATGGACTCGATTCTGGCGCCGCCAGTGCCGTCCGTGCCTGTGGGTTTGGCATGCAGGATGTAGCATTCTGACCCTGTCCAGCTCCGCATACTGTATACAGAAAGTCGCCCTGTCACCGTCCGGCTCTGCGGCGCTGATGTCCAGACCCCATCGGGCGGTTGCAGGTTCCCGCATGGGTCGACGGTCGGTGCGCAAGATGGCGGGTGTTTGGTCTGGGTTGATGTTCCACCGGCGGTCCAAGCCGTAGGCGTGGCGGACGATAGCGTCATGGACGAATCCCGACATTTCCGGTTCCGAGATTCGGATTTTGTGCTTGGTGCTTGGAGGACGCTTTTCTTCAGGTTTGCTGGAGCCGGACTTGTTTTCATTGAAGGATTAATGGGGAAGGACAGGAGCGAGTGAGAGAACGGATTAAAAAAAGGCGTATGGTGGTGCCTTCTAATACCGACTCCGCTTTATTCTTTGCGTTCCAAAACACCACTTGCTTCAAACGAATCTGCTACTTCAAATACCTATTATATACGCAAGATGGTTACCCGACGTAATTGAAGTAAACGCTCTTTTGAGAACGCCCTGTTTATATAGCTTACCAAATGCAAACCTGGTTGCAAAAATGGACCTTCAAAAAGGGGTCAAACTAAGTTTAGAACCGGTTTATACCCGTAACCTAAACCCTCTACAAAATATACGGAAATCTTTGAGAAAATAAATTTATAAACGATACGTTAAGTTGGAGGTAATACCCAAAATCTGGCAGCAAAAAAGACTTTAGTATATGCAGTTATATAAGTTTGACAGGATTTAAGTAAAAAAAAAAGATCCCTTAAGCGTTTATAAAAAGCATAAACCGCAGTTTACAGGTTGTTATCAATATAAACGGGCGGTATACCAAGATTGATGTAAATTTTAAAATACGAGATCCTAGTTTATTTATACATAATATTGGTTTTACTTTTTTTTTGTATTAATTAAACGCATGGCCGATGGTCACAAACTGGGCTAAATATCGGCCAGGTAACCAAAAGCGCAGAAAAGTCGGTATTAATAATTCAGTCATCGTAGTTGATACGAACCGGTGCGTTTAACCGCCCCAACCGCCAGCATCTGGCAGCTGACACAGCCAGGCCAAGGCGTTGGCGTCAGCATCAACATCTCGCCCTACTAGCTCCAGTCTAAAGGCGCATTGCAACGCTTGACTGACGGGGCTCAAATTTCAGGGAGGCGTGCTTGCTGCGCATGGCAAGGCTGGAGGCAATGTGAAAGTGGCTCAAGCTGACCTGAAATTGAAATATCGAGGTTCTCCGCCGCTTACTGCCCACCTACCTCTTAGACGGACTATAGGTAGGTAGTCTACGAGAACGTTGAACTGGTACAGTATAGTACACTTCATCTCCCCCATCCGTGACGAAAGATTTCCTAGAGCTATGTATGGCCAGTATCATCTGCATTCGATGATGTGAAGGCAAATTAAGTACGACACCCGCAGTCCCGCAACGATCAAAGCGGCTGGCGGCTTCAAGGCCCTCGGCTGCGACAAGGTCTCGATCGAGACGCACGTCTACATGTTTCCTAAGGACACCTACCTGGTCTCGTACTCCGCAAGCAAGGACAGGTCCATGTTCTTCACCGACGACGACGGCTACGTCTACGCCATCGACACGGCCGGCATCGCCTTCACAGACGCCGCTGCGTAAATTGAGCAGAACAAGGCCAACTTCGCGGCCGACGTCAAGGCCAAGATGCAGAACGAGGCGGTGACTGCGGCCACTGGTCCCTACACTGCCATCAGTGGGTGGAAGAAGGTCACCGGCAACGCCGACGGTGCGTGGGAGAACAACCCGGATTATACTGCGTGTTTGACCGTGGACGGTCTGCAGAAGCGCGCGCTGGGCGGTGCTTGTGACACGCGGCCGCCTGCTGCCAAGCCGCCCCGCTACTAAGCGGTCTACTGCTAAACAGCAGCCTACCCGCCAGCAGCCTACGATCCAGCAACCAACTGGGCAGGGAACTACCCAACGGCGGCCTGCTACCCGGAAGCAACGCTGCAGGCAAGCAAATAAAACCAGGCGCTCGGAAATAAGATATGAGCTTTTTGTTTTCTAGAAAGAGATATGTAGAGTTGAAGTAAGCCCATAACAAAACTGTATAGGTATTGGGTGCTTGAAAAGTTATTGTTTTCTTAGGAGAACGTATAGATGGGGATGATTCAGGCGAGAATAAATGCAATTTCCTGTGATCGTTTCCGAAACATAAGCATCTTGCTGTAGGACTTTCACCAGGCTGCCATGTTTAGGAGCAAAAGCTTCCTAACCAAAGTCCATGTTTGAAACTGTACGTGACCGGGGACGAACTTACTGACTTTATTTTACCGACATAAGCTAAATAAGCTCTGCCTGAGTTTAATGATTTTGTTTCATGGTAGATGGGAATCCTTTTCTCGCCCGAATCCGGCCTGTCAACGGGCCAAAGGCTTTGAAAGACAGCAACGCGGGCAGCTGCGCGGAACTGAAGCCCTGCAACAACATGATTTAGTTCCCAACAATCTACAAAAGCTAATTTGCTTTACTGCGCAATTCGACACAGCAGTGGGCAATTGGGTGGTGGTGATCATGGTACAGTCCAGCCGGCTATCGCGGTTAAAAACATGTTTTGATTGGTTTCCATCCCGTCGGGACGATATTTCTGAGCTATAAAAAGCATGTTTGAATTGTTGACTACAAATGCGTGCGGGTGTGTTACGCGTAATTGCTCCGCAAGGAATGTTACTTGGCTTTTTGACTTTGACTAACAAGTTACGAGCTATACCCTTTTAAAAATTATTTATTTGACTTTGGCATGGGCGTGTTAACACTTTTTATACACTTTTGTCTGTTGAAAAAAGCTCCCTTACGTTTGATTAGGAAATCTCCAAGACTGCCCAAAACCCCGTTCTTTCCAACATGGTTGTTAACCACTGTTTTGTTGCTATTGTTTTCGGACATGTGTATTTTGGATTTTGAAGGTAAATTTACAAACTCTCCATTCCAACAAAATGGGACGTGCTACTAGGAAGTGTGACCGATACGTGGCGTCAAGTCGCTTTAAATATCGTAAACAGGTGACGGCGCGCCCGGCCCATTCCACTCGGATTTTTTGAGCTGCAAGGGATGACAAATGCAGCATATACAATCCGAGTATGAGTAGAACTCCAAAGGCGCCGGAAAAGGCGGTTCGGATTTGAAGAGTCTTTTTAATATTAAAAAAAAGAAGAAACGAAGCTTTTTATACATTTATACATCCTTATGCAGCCGTTTAGCACCTGGTTCGACCCGCTCGCCAGTTTATAGGATAATCAAAACTTGTTAGCCAGCATTTGCCTGCATATATTTACATTTTCCATGATTGCATTGCCAGCTTTTGTCGTTGGCGATGTTTGGCATTCCCCCGCGGCCGATCAGGTATAGGTTTAAACTCGCGCCTTGAAAGCCTCGCTTTTTCGCGCCCCGCATCCATTGATATCGGACACGCGTTTCACCATCTGTCAAATAATCTCGCGCCTGGAAACAAACACCCACCAGAAAACGAGCACCAGAAACCCTTTCCACGGCAGCAGCCAGAGGAAAAGCAGCGATTGCCTCGTCGTCGGCGTGAAGCAGCTCGTAAACATTCGACCAGCGACTCTCCCGATGAAAACGCAGCACAGACGGCCCAGTGATGCCCAGATCCAGACTGCCGTGGCTGGTTCTCGACGGCGACCGCCTTGCAAGGACATTGGAAAAGTTTTCGTCTCGTCTTGCAGGCTGGAGGTCTTTTTCGGACAAGGCGCAAGGAAAGCTGCGATAGGATCTTTTTTTGGCCGCAAGGCTGTAACAGCAACAGCTGACTTTGGAGACCGGGGATTGACAGAAACTTGTGCTTGCACGATGATCTTGATAATTTTGCATCACCAGAAGATGACAAGACCATGACCCTGGGTCGGCGAGGCAGGGCATTGATTCTAGAGCATAAGTGCGGTACATGTAGCGGGCTGTTTTGATGGAATGCCCGCTCCAGTATATTGTCTCTGAAGAAAGAGAGTTCAGAGAAATGCAGTTGGGTTGCTTTCCTTGACGAGGAACTTGAAAAGAGAAATCACCTCACCAAAACGGCATCTTTGTCTGCCGGATTCTTGGAGGCTCCCGCATACCCGGCAGCTGAGATGACTGCACCGAACTCTCTTGGTGGGACAAGCAAGATCTCAAGTTCTCAACTGCGGTCATCGATGCGGCCGATCTATGCGGCAATCGGTGCTTGGTATACCAAGGATAGAAGAGGGGTTTTGTCGGTGCTGCTGTCCAGCGGGAGGAAGCCTCCTTGGGCTGCTTTTTGGGTTTGACGCAGTAATATGAGGAAATATGAGAACGAAAAAAGCAGTAGAAATTTGCCACGTTCGTGTAGCAGCCACGGGCACAAAAGCGTAGATTATGATAAAAGCTGCTGGATGTTAATTTTGAAGAGCCACCATTCGGTGAAAGGGACCAACCAGTCTTCGATTCATTACGTTCGTGGTGGGTTTGTAAAGAGTTTATAAATGTTTTGCATGACAAAAAGCTGTTGCAAAAAACTGTTGCAAGTACCATCAATCGTTCATGCACCTGGCGAAAGATGCCTACGCTTGAAGCCCTGTGGCTGTTGTGTTTGATAAAAGCAAGAATTAGATGAATGGAGCAAAACTAAGCCACCGATTTTGTGTATTGTTCTATGTATAATTTAAACTTAGTATGGTCAACAAAGCAACAAGGGCTTGGGCGGACAGCTGACGATCGCCGGGTCGATCGGCAGTGTTGCGACTTTTTCCACAACTCCACTGGTTCCAAACGGTGACAGACGAAACAAATTCACTATTATATCAGTCTGGCTGGTATATACCACAACAGACACGTGACTTTAGTTTGTCGAGCCGCGGCTAGCTTCCTGGTAAACGCACTCTGCCGCGGTTGTGGTGAGGCGCTGGGGAATCGTGGCGGTTGCGGTGAAGGCATGAAGTTGTGGCGCAGTCGGCAAATCCGTCTGTTGCGGGTCCTTAGTGTCGATTTCTAGCCCAAACCAGCAGAGGCTCGAACATGATCTCAGCTTCGCCGCAATTCCAAGTTTCTGGTCTTTCATCAAACCCCCTTTTCAAGAAGGAGAAGTGGGACTCCATTGCTTGGGACCTGTCGTTCGAATTGACAGTTTGTGACATACGCTTTAACCCAAGATTTTCTACAACGAATGGTAAATGCAACGCATGTCAACCGAAAAGGTACAGATCAGATATATCATGGGGGCTGAATTGGGTAGGATTTTACATTACGGGCGCGATCAAAACTGCGGGAACCCGCGTTTGACCCGTTTGATCTGCAACGGCAGGCCGATTATAGTACGCCCTACGAACGCTGTTTATACAGTGTTTTAAGCCTTGTCCAAATTGTCGCTGCTAATCATTGTCAACCACGACTTCTTTCCCCGCGTAGTTCGGGCGACTTGACGGATATCTGCCCTGGCCGGATCAGCAGCCATGGCTAAAACAAATCCATCATTGAAGAGTGGTCGCTTCAGAACCCTGGATGTTTTCTCGTATTTTTCTGCAGATCTGCAGGCCGCGCATAACTATGACCCGCTTAGCAGCAAGTCAATGACCCAACCACGTCTAAAATTATTACATGATTGCAAGTATAACCAGCGATACCCCTAGCTTTCCTTGGCAAGGGGGAAAACTATGTGCAGTTTGTCATTAAATAAATACGATCCTGCTTCCTGGCATTGGAATTTGTTCTTTTCTTGTCGCTCCCCAAGCGCGTCTCAGCTTGTTCAATCGCTAACTAGAGTCCTGATACCAAACGACAAGAAACAAAAAGGGTTTTACATTAATTGATAATAGCTCAGCAATCCTCCCCGCCAAACCTCGGCCAAAATGCGCTTTTCTTTCGCCGCCGCCGCCGCCCTCTTCGGCGCCGCCATGGCCGCCTCGGCCCCGCAGTCCACGCCGGCCCCGAACTCGACCGAGACCGTCGTCCTGTCCAAGTTCAAGGCCTTCCACCAGCTCGTCGAGGGACCCGTCAACGAGATCAGCTTCGTCCTCTCGACGCACCGCGAGGTCGGCGTCGCCGCCTACGCCTGCTCGGCCGTCAACCGCCAAGCCCAGCTCGCGTTCAAGCCGACCTCGTTCAACTGCAAAGGCGGCGATGAGAACAACATATACGCCTTCCAGATCAATGCGGTCGACACCGGCGCAAACACGTACGACATGACCATCTACCACCAGACCGCTTCCTCGTAAGTTGGCACCCGTCACCGCGTTTTTTGCTCTCTCTCTCTCTCTCTCTCTCTCTCTCTCGCTTGATAGGCGTGCGTCTGTGTGCAAACACAAAAAAACAGCTAACCCGTGTTATTTCTCCGATTGTTATAGTTCCGGCCTCTCGGGTCAGGTCAACATTCCTACCGTCTGCCGCGCTGAGGGTGTTCGTTCCGAGTACTGCGAGAAGCAGGACACCATCAACGTCGAGCTGAA
>NC_043740.1:4633944-4795533 GCF_004337985.1 Pyricularia pennisetigena
CAACTGCAAAGGCGGCGATGAGAACAACATATACGCCTTCCAGATCAATGCGGTCGACACCGGCGCAAACACGTACGACATGACCATCTACCACCAGACCGCTTCCTCGTAAGTTGGCACCCGTCACCGCGTTTTTTGCTCTCTCTCTCTCTCTCTCTCTCTCTCTCTCGCTTGATAGGCGTGCGTCTGTGTGCAAACACAAAAAAACAGCTAACCCGTGTTATTTCTCCGATTGTTATAGTTCCGGCCTCTCGGGTCAGGTCAACATTCCTACCGTCTGCCGCGCTGAGGGTGTTCGTTCCGAGTACTGCGAGAAGCAGGACACCATCAACGTCGAGCTGAAAACCTCCGAGTAAAGGGTGTTGCCAGTCGGCGATGAGGATGCTTGGCTGAGTGCGATTATGAAAGCCTCTGGTCTAGTTCAACATTGGCGGGAACCCTTTTTTTTGATAGCAAGTAGGACTTTTATTGCATGAATCTGAGCAGCTTTCACTACGAATCTTGACTACCAATTCACAATTTACAAGCGACTGTTTTGCATGTAAACCCACTTCGCAGGTCGGACGTACTAGCGAAAAAGAACCTTGACCTGCACTTTGAGCTTTAGGGACTTGCCCAAGCCAACAAGAGTTGGTCGCAATACCGGTGTTACGACGTTTGCAGACCTTGGCACAATTTCCAAACGCCGAGGTACGATGAAGCATGGGCTACCCATTTGACCTGTTTCTATGGGATTAGTAGGTAAATGAATCATTTTCTCTGGGAGGAAAGTGTGGTTCGTACAGCATTAAAAGTATTTTATAGTTTGTGGTCAAGACCTGACCTTTTTTTTAAGAACACATTCAAACTCCCAATCATTTAACAGAGTTTGATAAGAGAACAAGGTGTAAAAGTCAATGAAGCATAACACAGCCAAAAGCCTGGGCCCTGTGCGAAAAAGCTTTTCTTCAAAACTAGTTAGTCTAATTAAGACCGAGACATTTTCAAGTGGAACAAATGGAGCCGAGATTTGCAATCATTTCCGGAAATACAAGAGTATATTGCGTGGCGCGAGAGAAAAGTTACATTGGGGAATCTTGCATTTGATAGACTCTTTGATGAGTGACTCGGCATAAATCAAGAGAGAATAGAACTGAAACTTTCTTATTGGAACAACAGAAAACTCGGACGTAGCTGCTTCATCTCGACAGCCAACAGGCTCTGCACCCCAACGTGATCAAATTTCAGTTTACACTGCACTGCCGTGCAACCCGTCGACAGCACACTGGGATGTATCTTTGTTCCTGCACGGTCCGATACGCCCACCCGTCTGGAAATGCAGAACCGCTACTAGAAATCGACGGCGTTATTGGTTCCCATCCATGTGGGCGGCAGGTGACGCTGGCAAGGGCTGCTACGATGAAAATTACCAAAGAGACCGCTCTGGTGGCTGCTGCAAGAAACCACTGCCCAGTCAAATACCTGTTACTCGTATTTCTATCAAACTTGACAGTTCGTGGGAATCATGAAGGGAAATAAAAAGACAGGTGCTTCCACTTCTCATTTTGCAAGTATAAATTTCGTTGCCAAGTTCGATTCAAGCCCGAGGTTCGTCGTTCACGGCTGCTGAGTTTTCAAAGCATGTCCGAAACGTTTGTCAATCTTTCTATATATTCTGTGTTCAGGGTTCCAAGCCTTGGGGGGCGCACCCGGACCTGATAGCTCGTCTCCCACTCAAGTGCAGGAAGCCGCGGCTAGTCGAGGAGAGGACGTATTCTAGATGCGCCAAGGGCCGTGACAAAAATTATATTTTTATCGGAAACAAAGAAAAACAGAGAGAATACCACTATGCCAGCTGGTTATCGCTTGCTTGCTACCACCCTAATTACGTTGATTTTGATATGAGAGAGAATCTCGCAATTCTTGTCTGTCTTTACGGATACATTGTGCAATTCAGCCTTGAAGTACTTTGCAGAGCTGGCAGGCATTGTGTTCCCATCCTTCAAATGAGCTTTGAAAATCTCAGAGAAGATTGAAACTATGCAGATGCGATCAGCCAGGGCGCTTCGGGATGTAAAATGCCATTGTGGCCATAGCAAGGGAGAGAGGCTTGGAATGCATCGTAGATTCTGTTTTTGTTGGAGCATGTTTTTAAAAAAAAAAACAGGACGCTTATAACTAATACTATTGAGAAAGTGACAATTGGGAAGGAAGAGCGTTGAGGAATCAGTGGATGATCGTAGAGAAACTTGATAAAATCCCAAGTGAATCAAAAGTAAGGAGGATTTTATAATATATATCCACCATCTGCAGCATCAGTCATGAGACGAGGGACCCTAATGTGTTTACTAGCCAGTTCAATCGGCGTAAAGTTATGTTGGGTAAAGATTACGCGGGATGACCCGAGGGTCCGCTGTCGGGAGAGATGTCTCATCCCGAGCGTAGTTTTTCCCCCGGTGACTTGCATCTCCAGCCACAGTTTGGGGCGGCCACGATGTCTGGGTTTGGACGGCCCACCACACAGGGTTTCCACGCATACGGGCAGACTGGACGGCGTAGAAAGAGCCTGTAAGATTGAGCCTCTCGCGCCGCTCCCATGCAGCAAGTAATCCAGGCATCGAGCCAACAGCGCTGACGCTTCCCGCGCTTGGCCGTGGACGGCAATGCGTTTACCGTGACTTTGGAGTGAAATAATTTGTGGAATCAAGCCAAGAAGATATCCCGCTTGTTCTGAAGTTGGGTACAGCTCCGAATGGTTGGCTCACCGTGGCTATTAACTGAAATGTTGATTCAAGATTTATTTACGCACAAGTTTTCTCAAAATGTGTGATAAGCCTCGTACAGTACTTATACATTCACACATTTACTAATAAGTGCTCCTGGAAGATTGGGAGAAAAACAAATGTTTATAGAATCGGCGTTGGACAAATGTTCTTGCTCCAGCCTGTGTAGTTGACCTATTTTATTATCCGAGGAATTGACAGCTCCGCCACGCAAGTAGGTCGGGGATGTGTCGCATTTTGCGAGCAGTTACATATTTCTGCTGTCAAGTTATCTGTTGCAATTCACGGATAAGTAGTTGGAAATGGTGAACAAGATCAATTTTCTTTCCGTGTTGTACACTCAGACTGACTCAGTACAAACGGCTGTTTTGACGAGCCTGGGTTCATGCAGCATTTCCTCAGTACTCCCTGCGTTGACTAAATTGATGCATAGGCTATTCGAGCAGATTGGATCAATTGACTTAAAAGATTTATCATAATGAATAATTAACCTAAATTAAAAGGTTCAACTAGTCTGCCGCCGAGTCTCAATTTTATGCCTGTTGGCGAGGATGTTATTAAGGAAAGACGCCCAAGGCATCATGGACAGAACTCGAAACATGAACGAAGCGAAAATGTTACTCTTGTGGCAAATATATGTAGTATCCGGTTGAAAGCGATGAGCATGAATCAGCTGACCGAGCTTCAAGCTAAAGGCTCGGAAGATAAAAAGGCTGTGAGAAAAGGGTATCAGTTATACTCGAGTGACGAGTCCAGATGATGTATTTACTGGCAAAGCCGGGGGAGCTCGCCATAGCCTATTTGCAAATGCACCCAGCACACAAGGAACCCAGGGGACGCGTCAAGGTCAACTGGCTTTGTTGCACGCATCACAGGCTCGTAATTCTTATGAATCTTATGACTCACAAAAGAAAATTTTGAAATTGAAACTACATTTTTGAAACTAGCTCTGGGTATAAAGTAGCGTAACTAAACTAACATGGAAAAGGACAAGAAGAGAAAATTGTTTGGTCCCATAAAATAACGCCCTGGCCGGATGAGAAAAAGAAATCCACCAAATCACCATCTCGTTTACTTCAGCAGAGCCAAGCCCATCGAGTTCTTGCCCGCGAGCTTGGCATCCATCTGCATGTGCTGCACCTCCTTCCTGGTCCTTGCGTCGACGACGGTGACGGCAGCGAGGGTGGTGCCGTTGCCGGGGCTGAGGGCGTAGACGAACCGGCCGGCGGCCTGGAGGTCGATCAGGCCGGGGTCGCCGCTGGCGAGCTCGATCTTGTTGAGGACCGTGGCGTCCCTGGTGGACATCTCGACGAGGCGGTTGCTGCCGACGTCGGTGACGAAGGCGGTGCCGGTCGCCGGGCTGACGGCCACCCAGCACGTCGCCTTTTGCCCATCCACCTCGCCCTTGCCCCTGACCGTCGACGCCGTCTGCGTCTTTTCGTCCATGCCCAGCACCACGGCGCCAAACGCCGCGTCGGTCACGAACAGGTCCCTGCTGCCGGGGATCGTGGCGGCGCCGAAGAGCACGGCGGTGCCTTGCGGCGTGGCCTTGGTGATCCTGGAGTCGACCTTGGCGGCCTGGTCTCCGGCGGCGGCGACCGCGAAGGAGGCGATGAAGCCGTCCTTCTTGGTCGGCGGGTCGCCCTTGACGGTGGAGAAGAGGGTCTTTTGGTCGCGCGAAAAGAAGACGTGCGAGACGGTGTTGGTGGGGCCCTTGGGGGGAGTGGTTTGGCCGAGGTCGATGGGCCGAAGGGCGTCCATCTCGCCGAGGCCCTCGTCGGAGAAGGCTGCGCACGAGATGCCGGCCTTGGCGCCCGAGGTGCCGACGCACGCCAGCTTGTTCTTGGCGGAGGCGGCCACGGTGACGGGGAACTCGCCCGGGATGGCGGCGGGCTCGCCGACCATGGTGAGCCTGGTCGGGTCCTTGGGGTCGATGGCGAACATGGTCAGGGTGTTGGAGCCTGAGTTGACCGCGAAGAGGTTCTGTCGAGAGACGAAACCGAGTCAGTCACGACATGGTTCAGAGTGCTGTTGAAACGGAGGGGTTTTGTTATCAGGGTTTGCTTACCTTGCCGGCAACAGTCAGAGCAGACTGGCTGAACAGCGCATCAGGGACGGCGGGCTGGCCCTTGTCATCAACGCCAGTGGCTCCCTCGCCGCCGGTGGCGGTGCTGACTCCCTTACCAAGCTTTCCGTCCTTGCCAATGGCCATGGCGACCACCGCGTTGGCCTTTTCGTTGGAGAGCACGTAGATGGCCTTGCCGTTCTTGGCGGCCTTGGCTTTACCGCCGCCACCGGCCGCACAGCGGTTCTGGGCAGGGTGCGCAAACACCTGTGCCATGAGGGCGAGCAGGAGAGTTGTTGTCGAGGCGAGCATGATGTTGAGAGAGGTTAGAAGAGGTTAAGTTTGTATCGTTGCTTGAATGGAGGTAAAAAAGAATATCCTGCTCAGAAATGAATGGGGCTTAATATAAAGAGAATGAAATTGATATGCCAAAGAGAGACTTTGGAACCAGTCCAATAAATGGTAAACAGTCAATAAGCTTAGAGCGTCGAGCTGGCTTGCAAGAATTTGGAATTCCCGAAAGCAGTGTGCAACCCAACGACACTATATACAAATCAAACCTACATTCGGCGCCCACCGAAAAAAACACGGTTTGTATACTGAGTTGCCATGGGTCTTGCGATATTCCAACGTCCCAAATAGGAAATTGTGATTACGCTGGCCGAGTTAATGCGTGCAGCGATCCTCCGACGTGGGGCTTGGACATGATGTTGCAACTTTTTTTTCTCATGTGGTGCCCGCGTCATCTGAATCTGTCCCGATTGGGAAAATCTGATATTCTCATCAGACCCCTGTCGCATCACCCACGTTGAAAAAGGAAAAAACAAGCCTGAAACAGAGCCATGGTTGTTGCATGGAGTGACCCTTATCCACGGTAACAAGCTGCCGCGCTTAAGCTTACTCGATGTTACGTCGGGGGTATCCACACCTCGCTGTGGGTATGAACAAGATGATTACAACAACTGGTGGCTATGAAACCACCACCAACCCGCTTTCGCCTTCACTTGTTCCTCCCCTCTTCATAGCACTGGGTTACGCGGGCCGGTTTACGCTCGCGCTCCCCAAAAAATCAACCAAAACCTGGCCCCGTATTTGAAAGACGGGAGCAAAAAAAAAAAAAAAAAAAGAATTAACCTTGAATCTTGATTTTGTTTCTACTTCCGCACTTCGCCTATCTATCCGCTCCCCGACATTTAATTTCTGTTGGTCCGAGTGGATCTCATCTGACCACAAAAAAGAAGGAAAAAGAAAAAAAAAAGAAAAAGATACTCTAGTCTAGCTCACGTACCCCAACTCGCAATGGCGAGCCACATTTTCCGCATCTTCAAGCCTGAAGGTAAGTTCTTTTGCCCAAGTAGCAAGCAAACATACTACGCTACCCTGTAACATGATGCGCCGGTCCACCACGATCGTAGCCTTGATCGACCCCGTTGCTCACCGAAAACCTACCACCCTGCGGGTGTTTTTATCGTTTCTCCCCAGAGAGCAAGCAAGATCGCGCCCAGCGTCGCCGCGATCAACTCCGGGATGCCCAGAAGTAAGCCAAGGCCCCCTTCCATCCCCGGCAAAGAGACGACGTACCGGCATCGTCGCGTCGTCTCATATTGAGCTTACCCACCTTGTTTTCCCATGTCGTGCGTTTTCCTTTTTTTTTTCCTTTTTTTTCCTTTTTTTTCCTTTTTTTTCCTTTTTTTTCCTTTTTTTTCCTTTTTTTTCCTTTTTTTTCCTTTTTTTTTCCTTTTTTTTTCCTTCTTTTTCCTTTTTTTTTACTTTTTTCTTTTCTTCTGATTGCGTTTCCAAAAATTAACAGCGGGAAATGAGACCACACACAGCGGGCACAAGTTTTGTTTGGCTCATCATTCGGTCCATTCCACTGCTGACCCACCTGACCACCAGAACTTACCGTGACCGCAAGACCAAATATGTCAAGTCGCTCGAGAATGAGCTCTCGAGGGTTCGGCAGAACGAAACTCACCTCATGCGCCAGGTGGAACAGCTCCGTAGCACCCTGCAGTCCTGCGCAACGGTAATGCGCCAGAACGGTCTGGACGTGCCGCCGGGCGCCTGGGATGTCGGGTCGCCAGGGGGACTCCTTTCGCCATATGGCAACGTGAATGGTAATGCAACGATTACTATATTTCCTACCCTACCCTCTTACCCCAAAGTCTTTTTTTACCGTCTCGAAAAGTAGCCTGCCATGGTTTGTTTCGTTGTGCAAGCATATCATCTTTCATCTAACGCGAGATACCGCCGTCACCTAGGCACAGAGTCGAGTGGACCATCGAGCGTGTTTGGTACAGAGTCCGACCTCTTCTCTCCGTTTTCACCCCAGAGTGGCGGCGTCATATCTAGCCCGCCCCAAGATGCCCGCTCGATCCAGCAGCGACTGAACCAGCAGCAACATCATCAGCATCAACACCAACATAGCAATCATTCCTCCCCCAACAGCAGCGGCACATCCGACGTGTGCCTGGGCGGGTGGGATCCTGCCGGTGTACCTCTGCCTGCCCCGGGCGTCCGCGTGTGCGATGTCGACCTCGTGGGAGCCGGCATGGACTTTGTCTTGACGTAAGTCGCACGATGTCCATTCGTACTTTTTGGACATGGCAAAATCAAACAAAGAAGAAACAAAAAAAAAAAGGCTAACCCTGCAAAAAAAAAACTCTCACAGCATCGAGCGGCCTTGTCTAGACCATCTACACGGCGACCCGACCAAGCCCGACGACCCCGACGGCCACGCCCTCACCGTCTCGTCCTATCTGATCACGGCATCCAAGGGCAGCAGCCAAAACACCGACGGCAACGGCCCGGCCAGCGCAGTCAACAACCCGAACGCTGCATCGTCCTTGTCCTGGCCGCCCGCCCCGCCGCCGTCCCAGCCCGGCTGCGGAACGGTGTGTCACGACGTGCCGACCGCGGTCTTGGACAACCTACTCAACCTGTCGGGAGAGCTCGTCGACTCGGACCACGAGGTCACGCCCGTGCAGGCCTGGCACTACATTCGGTCGCGGCCGCAGTTTGGAGGTCTCGAGGTCGGGGTGCTGGGCAGGTTTGCGAGGAAGCTTCGGGATGCCGTCAAGTGTCATGGGTGCGTGCGACTCTTTTTTTTTCTCGTGTCTACTGGTTCTTGTTTCTGGCTATTTTTGTTTTGGCCGTATCACACTGACTCCGCCCTCTTTTCCTCATCCGCCGGATCTGATGACTGACGATTTGTGTTGCTGCAGTTTTGGCGCTGTGATTGAGCGAACAAAGTTCGAAAGTCTTGTTCGGCATTTTCTACGCGACATTAATCATTTTTGAACAAAAGAAAAACGTAGCAAGGCAAAGAACGAAGCAAAAGACAAGCAGCCCAATAAGATCAAGACACAATGTACAAAGAGCTAGTTGTATTTACTTGGCCTCGAATACCCTTACAACATTTTACAAATCGAACCAACCCATAACGCTGCTCGCCAAGGTGCTACAACTGACTGTTTCGTTACATATTTGTTCAGCAATCCCCTCTCAAGGTCGCTCCAATCAGACCCCATTCTTTTTTTCTTTTCCTGGCAACCCATAAAAAGTCAGACGATCTTGAATTTTATAGATGGGTTCCTCTTCCGGCTAACTCGGCCCACCTTGTCGTCTTAACCGTAATACGCAGGACTGGACACCAAGCCTGGTGGAGCCAGTTCATCCCATACACTGTCCAGTAACAGACTTTGGGGTTGACTTGAAGCCTTGAACATGTCCGGAGAAGCAGTAGTCTCAGTGCTCAAATTAGACCCCCCCTGCTTCGCAGTGGGGACCGAGCGCTCCATGTACCTTTCAGCCACATGGCTTTTCGACCGATTACATTGGCCGAAAAGATCGCGCTCGTTCTAGTTTGAGGACAATTTGTCGCATTTCGCCGTTCATGGCGGTACGCCGGTACCACCAACGATAATTTGGTAGCTTGAGGATAATTTGTCGCATTTCGGCGATTATAACAGATATTTGCACTGTATTCGCATTATATATATAGTATACGCAAGATATACTAGTATAACCTCTATACACTATTGAATATTTAATTAAAAATTAAATGGAAATAGTAAAAATATAACGTGACCTGTATTACAGAACTTGAATTTCTATGATTTTTTAGCGCAAAAAGCGCTATTATACCTTTTTTTGCTAATTTAATATTTAAATATTAAATGTAATTTGCAGTTTATATTATACTAATTTATTGAAAATAAAAGTAGATAGTTATATACCGGTAATATATTATAAAATAATAATATTTGCCAGTTTAACCGAGGAGACTGCACGTAATTATTGTTTAAATCTAGTATTTTATTAATTCTTTTGTATTAATTAATAAACTATTGAAAAAATGAATAGTTTTTCCAATTATTGGTTAAATAAATTAAAAATTTGATATAACTACCTTCCTATAATATTCTGTTGAAATATGTTCAACATTCTTGTTTTACAGATTTTGTTTAGTTAAATAAAGGAAAAAATTGAAAAATAAAACAAATGTAATATTCTTTGGTATAAAAGAATATAAAAGCGGGTGTTATAGATCTGATCTAACGAGGACGTTTATCTATATATATATATAATCCAATCCCTGAGATTTTGGTTTTATTATCGTTAAAATTGGTACAAATATAGAAGCGTTTCAATTGTAAATTATATACAAAATGATATGTACTTGACCTATCCGTTTATTTGACGATTTATATAATACGGTATATATATAAAAGTCTAATATAGCGGTAAATATACCTATGCTACCCTCCACGTGCAAAAGTTGTAAAACTTGGCTGGGAAACAAAATAATATAAGATTAATTAAATAAAGAAACAATATATAAATAATACAAATTTGGCATTTGTTTATATAAAATTATGATTAAAACGGGTATTATAAATCGGATCTTACATAAACGTTTGTTTATATTGTGAGGAGGTTACGAGATAAAATAAGCTTAATCTTGAACGCGGGGAAGGTGGATTACGTATAAGGCTGATGGAACATTAAAATGGCAGATAACCGTCTGCTAGCGGGTAATAGAGATAATACATTGTTGTCGCACAATGGATTCGTTGAATCGTTGAATCGATAAAAGCTGTAAAGGTGATAAATCTAAGGCTAAATTGTAAATTACGTGTTCGAATCCATAGGTGCAGATCTTCGATCCGGATGTCCGGAATGCGGGGTTACGTCACATGATTTGGCTTTATTCATGTGACTGACCTGCCGACCTATTGAGCCTAACGGCCTATTGTGCTTATGCATGCACAGAAAATCTGCGATTATAACGGGATTCGAACCCACGCATTTTAACAACGTATATATAATATAAATTATGGTACGTGCATTATACAATTAAGCAAGATTATATACGACGTATTTGTTTTGTTGTTGAAATAATGAACAAAAACGTGATATATAAAGCTTTGTGTGTATAAACGCGTATACGTTTTATTTGTTATTTATTTATTTACTCGATGCAGGGTGACTAATAAAAGTAGCCCGTGTTAGCCATTATAAGATAATGCAGGGTAGCTAGTATAATTAGCCCTGCGCTAGCCATGTTCACATATATACGTAGTCCAATCCTAGTCTCAGGGCTCATCCCTAAAGCCCAAAGCTCCATAATTAATCCACTTCGTTCGCTTCGCTCCACTTCGTGGCTCAATTGCGGCTTTGGAATGTACCTGTGGGTCCATCCAAAGAACGCTTTGGTTCAGGTCTGAGGACAACTTGTCGATTTTCGCCGTTCATGGCGGTATTTTTGGCCTTTTTTTAACCGAAACTCCTTTATTATTCCACAACCATACACAATATTAAAAAAATAAAATATCGTTAAAAATAGCGTTTAATACCGCTACTAGCAGCAATTCGGTTTATTTTTTTATTTATTATAATGGCCGAATTCGATACCACCTGCCTTCAATCCGTTCATGGCGGTACTGTTTTTTCGATTTTTTTTTCGATTTTCGATTTTTTTTGATATTATTTTTAATTTTTAACCAAATTTTATACTTTTTATACGTGGAGGGTCGTATATATTTATATATCGTTATACTAAGCTCTGGTGCATATACCATATAATATAAACAGTTAAATAAGCGGATAGGGAAAGTTTGTACTTTTTTATACATAATTTACAATTGAAATTCGTTTATATTTTTACCAATTTTAACGATAATAAAACCAAAACTTCAAAGACTCAATTACGTATATATACAGACGTCCAAACCCAATCCTACCCATTATGCCGGCTTTAAAAACTGTTTAATAAAAGAAAATGCTAAATGTGCATTTTATAAATCTTTTTGCTTTATTTAATTAATTTTATATTATTTTTGTTTTGCAGCCAGATTTTGTGGTTTCTGCACGTGGGGGGTAGCATATATATATTTAATATAATATTACATTTTTGTACGTATATCTAATTATATACGCTGCTAAATACGCGGATAGGTAAAGTATATCCAATTTTATATATATTTTACAATCGAAATGCTTTTACATTTTTATCAATTCTAACATTAATAAAACCAAAATTTGAAAAGGTGGATCATGTATATAAACAAACGTCAACGTAAACCCCGATTTACAATACCGGCCCTTTTTGTTTTTTTATATAAAAGAATGCTAAATATATATCATTTTTATATTTATTGCGTTATTTAATTGAATAAAATTTGTAGAAAAAAAGTAAAAAAGGATTCTTTAGGAAATTAATAAAAGAATGCCTAAATCAGATTTTCTTCTTATCTTATTAATATTTGCGTAAATTATTCAGGTTTTTAACAAAATGTTAGTTAATATAAAAATATTAATAAACCTTTAATTTAATCGATAATTGCATGCATTTTGCAGTATCTGGTCTGCTAGGTTTTAAATACTGTATCTAAAATTAGAATCAATATTATATACTATTATTTAAAATAAAAATTAAATATAATGAAAAATTACAAATTTTACTCAATATTTTAATATTTTTTCAAATACAGTGGTTATAATAACGCGGCCGGCACTTAAATAATCAACAACCTCCAATAAATTTAACGCAAATTATTCTTTATTTTTATAAGTTTTATTTATTTTGTTATACGAATATTTAATTGCATACTATGGGTACACTATTTTCTTTTGCCATTATAATACGAATATTTTGTATATACCCGCTATAAACGGCGAAATACCACAAATTATTTTTCTATTAATAAAATAATCATTAGCGATATCGCAACATTAGGTCTATTGTTAATAATACCGTTATAAAAAGCGAAATGCGACAAATTATCGTTGGTGGTACCGCCATAAACGGCGAAATGCGACAAAATGTCCTCAAACTAGAACGAACGCGATTTTTCCGGCCAATGTAATTGGTCGAAAAGCCATGTGGCTGAAAGGTACATGGAGCGTTCGGTCCCCACTGCGAATTAGGGGGGTCTAGTCTGAGCACTGAGACTAAACGAATGGGGTTTCACCCTGTGCCGGGTTTAATACCCACCCTGAATTTACGAGTTAACTACCTGATACCGGGTTGAAAATTTTCACCAAATTAGCAAATTAATGCCAACCCTAAAATGGTTTGTATGGAAATAAGGGTGTTTTTTTAACAACGTATATAAAATAATTTTTCGGAAAATCGTGTGTGGCACCGGAACGCTTTTTGGCGTACGGACCCCCATTTCGATGTCGGAAAGTATATAAGGGAAACAAAGCAAAGTCTCCCCCACCAATAAATCAAGTCTATTAATCCCAAAATTTGTGAACCATTTTAGTGAACAATTTAGTGCATTTAAGCCCTGTATTACAGGCTTTTATAACGCAATTAGCACCACGCCGCACCTAGGTTAATGCCTAAACCCCTGTTAGCAACCCATATTTTTTAACATATATACATATATATATATATATATATATACCGTTATAATAAAATATATATATATATATATACCGTTATAATGAATTTTGGTGTATGTACCGTATTATATAAGCATGTGAGTAAGCGGATAGGCAAAATGTATACTTTTATATATATAATTTACAATCGAAACTCGTTTATATTTTTACCAGTGTTTACGATAATGAAACCCAAACTTCAGGGACTGGGTTACGTGTGTAAACAAACGTCCACGTGAAACCAAATCCATAACATTGGCTTTTAAGGCTTTTTTATATCGAAAAAGATTAAATGTGTATTTTATAAATCTTTTTGCCTTATTTACTTAATTTTATATTATTTCTGTTTTCCAGCCAGATTTTATGGCTTTTGCACGTAAGCGGTGGTATATATATATATATAATGTAACATTACAATTTGGTACGCATATCCGATTATATAAACCGTTAAATTTGCGGATAGATAAGGTATATTTAAATTTATATATAATTTACAATCGAAATGCTTTTATATTTTTAAATTTTGAAAAGAATGAATATATTAAAAATTTGTTTTATTCTTATCAGTATTTGCGTAAATTATTCAGTTTTTTGATGAATTATTAGTGGATATAAAAATATTCATAGAACTTTGGTTTCAATTAATTATTTCATGCACTTTGCGGTGTTAGGTCTGCTAAGCAATCAGTATTGTAATTTATTCGCAAATTAATACCATATACAATTATTTAGAATAAGAATCAAGTATAATAAAAATTTACAAATTTTACTAAACATTTAAATATCTTACCAAATACACTGGCTATACAAGCGCGGCTAATGTCAAAAAAACCATGAAACTCCAATTCATCCAACGCAGGTTATCTGATATTTTTATGATTTTTATTTATTTCTTTATTTGAATATTCAATTATATAATATAATTATACCACTTTTCTCTACCATTATAATGCGAATACATTATATATACCCGTTATAAACGGCGAAATGCGACAGGTTGTCGTTATTAATATAGGCGTACGGCCATAAACGGTGAAATGCGACAAATTGTCGTTGGTGGTACCGCCATAAACGGCGAAATACGATAAAATGTCCTCAGATTAGAACGAGCGCGATCTTTTCGGCCAATGCAATTGGTCGAAAAACCATGTGGTTAAAAGGTACATGGAGCGTTCGGTCCCCACTGCGAAACAGGGGGGTTTAATCTGAGCATTGAAACTAGGTTCGCACCCCTGAAAGCGTTCCGGCGCCGCACACGATTTTCCGAAAAATTATTTTATATGGGTTTTTGTTAAAAACAGGCCTTATAAAGGCCCTACGACCGCACGTTAAATTAGTTTCAATGCTTAAAATACACCCCCCTAATTCGCAATGGGGACCGAGCGCTCTATATACCTTTTAGCCATATGGTTTTTCGACCAATTGCAATGGCCGAAAAGATCGCGCTCGTTCTAGTTTTAGGACAATTTGTCGATTTTCCCTGCTCATGGCGGGTATTTGTACTGTATTCACACTATGTATGCACTGTATCCGTAAAACCAATAGTATAACCACTGTATACAATTAAATATTCGAATAAATAAACGAATAAAAATCGTAAAAGTATAAGGTAACCTGCGTTATAATAAATGGATTTTTTATGATTCTTTGAGGCAGGAGCCGTGGGTATATTCCCTTTGATTATATAAATACTTATATATTGAATATATTTTTTAATATTTAATAAATATTCTTTTATTTAATTTTTTGTTTTGAGCATTAATATTTCATAACAATAAAGTATACTGTCATAAAATCGACTTTCAAATTAGCGTGGCGGTGGAAAGTGCATACGATTACCGCTTAAAATAAATATTATATCAATATTATTCATTTAATAAATATTTTATTAACATTTTAATAAATCGCCGAATTGTGTATAAATCGGAAAAAGCTCTACTATAGCATTAGTGATATATTATTATGAATAAATGTTATTTAACGTTTTTTTACTATTTGTATTTTATTAACTAATATAAAAAATATAAAAACAGTATAATTTTACCATTTTCTTGAACAAAAAAATTGTAAAAACCGATATTACAAAGCGGATCTCACGTGGACGCTGGTATATATACCTAATCCAGTCCCTGAGATTTTGGTTTTGTTATCGTTAAAATTGGCAAAAATATAAAAGTGTTTCGATGGTAAATTTAATACAAAATTGTATATACCTTACCTATCCGCTTATTTAGCGGCTTATATAGTTAGGTATATATACCAAGATTTGGTATACAGCTATTTATACGTATGCCATCCCCCACCCTTGAAGAGTTTCAAATTAAGTTGACAAATAAAAATGATATAAAAGAAATTCGAAAATCGAAATAAAATCGAAAAAATAGTACAGCCATGAGCGGATCAAGGGCCGGGCCTAGCAAATCCGCCCAATTACACATATGAAAATATAAATTAAATCGTTGTTGATAGCAGTATTAAATGGTATCCTCAACGTATAAACCGCTTATTTTTAGGATTTTTATTTATTCTTTTATAACGGGGTATTGGTCGCCGAATTGACGAAAATACCGCTTATGGCGGTATTTTTGGCCTTTTTTCGACCGAGACTCCTTTATTATTCCACAATTACGCAAAATATTAAAAAAAGAAAATATCATTGAAAATAGCGTTTAATACCGCTATTAGGAACAATTTAATTAATTTTTTTATCTGTTATAACGGTCGAATTGGATACCACCTGCCCTTAATCCGTTCATGGCGGTACTGTTTTTTCGATTCTTTTTTCGATTTTCGATTTCTTTTTAATATTATTTTTAATTTTTAACCAAATCTTATAATTTTTGCACGTGGAGGGTCGTATATATATATATATATATATATATATATATATATAAATATATATATATAAATATATATATATTTATATACCGTTATAATAAATTTTGGTGTATATACCGTACTATATAAGCAGTCAAATAAGCGGATACGCAAAGTATATATCTTTTCATATATGATTTACAATCGAAACTCGCTTATATATTTACCAATTTTGACGCTCATAGAACCAAAGCTTCAGGGATTCGATCACGTGTATAAAAGAACGTCCACGTCTAGCCAAATCCATAATGTTTTCTCTTAAAGCTTTTTTATACTAAAGAATATTAAATATATATCTTCTAAATCTTTTTGCTTTATGGAATTAATTTATTAGTTGTTAATTATATGCGTTATTTAGCATGTAATGGGTCCACTTTTATTTGTATATAAGCCACAATAGATAGTGCCGAAGTGGGGCTGTTGGGACTGTCGGATTTTCTGTTATATTTTATGTATGTGTTACAGGAGTTGCGATTCAAAGTCAGCGATTGGGGTTTCACCCTGTACCGGGTTTAATACCCACCCTGCATTTACGAGTCAGCTACCCTTCACCGGGTTGAAATTTTCACCAAATCAGCAAATCAGTGCGAACCCAGAAATGGTTTGTATGGAAATGAGGGTGTTTTTTCAACAACACATACAAAATAATTTTTCGGAAAATCGTGTGCGGCACCGGAACGTTTTCTGGCGTGCGGACCCCCACTTCGATGTCGGAGAGTATGTAAGGGAGACAAAGCAAAGTCTCCCCCACCAATGAATTAAATTTATTAATCCCAAAATTAGTGAATTTAGTGCATATAAACCCTGTAATTACAGGCTTTTACAACGCAATTAGCACCACGCCGCACCTAGGCTAATGCCTAACCCCCTGCTAGCAACCCATATTGTTAACATTAGTATTCTTATTTTGCGGCCAAATTCTATGGTTTTTGCACGTGGGGGTGGTATACGCTTATATAATATAATCATGTAATTTGGTACGTATATTTAATTCTATTAACCGTTAAATAAGCGGATAGGTAAAGTATATATAATTTTATACATAATTTGCAATCGAAACCCTTTCACACTTTTACCAATTTTTATAATGATAAAACCAAGATTTCAGTGTTGAGTCCGATTTATAATACCTATTAATATTTCTTTTATATATAAACAAATGTTAAATTTGTGCCATTTTTCTATTTTATGTTTTATTTAATTGAATAAAACTCACAAAATAAGGTTAAATGGCAGCTCAGTATGGATTTAAAAAGAAATGGATAGGCTAGAAGCTTTCCTAGTTCTACCATTATTTGCGTAAATTATTAAGCTTTTCAATAAACTGAGAATTAAAATAAAAATATTAATAAAAGGTCTATTTCGAACGACAATTGCATGCACTCTGTAGTTCTAAACCCGTTGAATAGTTAATATCATTATTTGAGTTTAAATAAATACTATATTCCGTACTTTAAAATAATAATTAAATATAAAAAAAAATTACAAATTTTACTTAATATTTCAACATCTGTCCAAATAAATCGGATAAAGAAACGCGGTTTTCAGTAAAAGGATTACCAAAATCCAATCAATCCAACGCGGGTTATTTTACATTTTTACTACCTTTATTTAATTTTATATTCGAATATTTAACTGTATACCATGGTTACACCGTTTGTTTTGCTATTATAATGCGTATATAATATAAATACCCGCTACAAACGGCGGAATGCGACAAATTATCGTTAATAGTACCGCCATAAATGGCGAAATGCGACAAATTATTGTTGGTAATACCGGCGTACCGCCATGAACGGCTAAATGCGACAAAATGTCCTCAGACTAGAACGAACGTGATCTTTTCGGCCAATGTGATTTGTCGAAAAGCCATATGGCTAAAAGGTACATGGAGCGTTCGGTCCCCACTGCGAAGCAGGTGGGTCTAGTCTAAGCACTGAGACTATTGAACAGCGGCATAATTAACAGTTTTGGAAAAAACACCCTTATCGCTATATAAACCATTTTTGGGTTCGCACTAATTTGCTAATTTGGGGAAAATTTCAACCCGATATAGGGTAGCTGATTTGTAGGTGCAGGGTGGGTGTGAAACTAGTATAGGGTGAACCCCATTCGCTGACATTTTAAATCGCAACTCCTGCAATTTAAAATATAACGGAAAATCCGACAGCCCTAATAACCCCATTTCGGCACGATCTATTATAGCTTATATAAAAATGAGAGTGGACCCATTACATGCTAAATAACTGTGAACATGGCTAGCACAGGGCTAATTATATTAGCTACCCTGCATCATTTTATAACGGCTAGCACGGGCTAATTTTATTAGTCACCCTGTATCGAATAAATAAATAAATAACAAATAAAACGTATACGCGTTCATACACACAAAGCTTTATATATTACGTTTTTGTTCATAGTCTCAACAACAAAACCAATACGTTATATTTAATCTAGCTTAGTGGTATAATGCACGTACCATAATCTATATCATATATACGTTGAAGTGCGTGGGTTCGAATCCCGTTGTGGTCGCAGATTTTCTGTGCATGCATAAGCACAATAGGCCGTTAGGTTTAATGGGCCGTTAGGTTTAATAGGTCGGCAGGTCAGTCACATGAATAAGGCCAAATCATGTGACGTGACCCCGCATTCCGGACATCCGGATCGAAGATCTGCACCTACGGATTCGAACACGTAATTCACAACTTAGCCTTAGATTTATCACCTTCATAACCTTTATCGATTTAACGATTCAACGAATCCATTGTGCAATAACAATGTATTATTTCTATTACCCGCTAGCAGACGGTTATTTGCCATTTTAACGTTCCATTAGCCTTATACGTGATTCACCTTTCCCCGCGTTCAAGATTAAGCTTATTTTATCTCGTAACCTCCTTACAGGTTATGAGCCCGGATTAGCTTATACCAACGAGATCGATACCGATACCAATACCATCAAATCCATCGATTATTCTTCAGCCCTATCTCGGATTAACCCGAGCCTTATACCATTCGATAGCTCTATTCACGCTCTATCCAACGGTATAATTACCGAAACCGGAATCGCACGCGCCGTCGAGAAAACCCGACCGTTATACTGCACCATCTTATACCTACTTATATACCTCAACAAACACTCGCCTATATCTTCACCGCTATTCGACCTATTAATACGAGACCTATATCATTTGAAAGCTCTTTTCAAGGCCTATCCAGCCAAATAACCCCTTCGACCCTAATCCCGACCGTTACCGAGATACAGTACAAATAAGAGACCTTTTATTCAAGATGGCTATTTTCGACAAAATCCCAATGGTAACCCTTAAGGGCACCGAGAATTACGTCTTTTGGGCTATTCGTGCTTAAACGGCCTTGGAAGTGAAGGGACTCGCATGTACTCTGGAGCAAAAGGAGGGAGTTATTATTAGCCTCGACGCTAATGACAATATGGAACCCACTGGTATCCCCGGTGGCATCCAGAGTGGTATTATTATTAATAATAATAATAATTATAATACCCTTAAACCTTTGGATTATATAAGCAAAAATACGCTGGTTTTAGCTTTTATAAAATCACTGTGCGATAATAAACCTTTTTTATGTATAAAAGAATGCATTTCTGCGTACGAAGCCTGGAATAAATTAAAAAATATATATAATCCTGAAGGCTATACTTCGGATTTCCTTTTATTAAAGGAGTTTTATTCGGCTGTACCAGAATCGTTTAATAACATCGAGGTTTATTTGAATATAATAAAAAAGTTATATTCAGTTTTGAAATTTAAAGGTTTAATTACTTAAGATAAGGTTATTATAACCTGGGTATTAAATATTTTAAATCAAAATTGGACCTTTTTTGCACAGAATATTATTCAAAAGCTACGGTATAATTTAGATAAATATACGGTAGATTTACTATTTGCCAATATTTTAGATGAATGTCGTGGTGAGGATAATATTAATAAACATTATACCGTATCGTTGAATGAACTTTTGACCTTTAATAAGGTTAATAATGAGGTAAATCTTTTACCCATTAATAATTATAATTATAATTATAATAATAGTTACCCCAATAAGGGGAATAAAGCTGATTATTTGAATTTGGGACATTATTGTTTTACAACGTTTGTTCCAAATTTAATTTATTCTGACTTTAATCCATATATTGTATTGCATTCTACTATAAAGTCCTCCAATTTTATTATAAACAGTGCAGCAACAATTTATACATACTGCAATATAAAATATTTAACAGACGTTAAAGATATAGATACGACTGTTAAATGGGGTAATGCTTCCCACTTAAATATAAATGAGATGGGAACTATAAAAGTCAAGTTTAATGATATAGGTATAATAGAGACTATAAATAACGTGTACTATATACCACAATTTGGGTTTAATATACTCTTTGTTGCACAATTATATAACTATATTATAACTTTTATAAATAATAAAGTAATAGTGATATATAAAGAATATAAACATAAAATAACAGAAGGTTATAAAAATAATGGGTTATATATTATACCTAACCAAATTGTGGAAAATAATTGTATGATATATGCGGAAAAAAAGTCGAATAATAACGATATTTCTTCCAATGCAATATATAAATTACACGTTAAATATGGGTATATAGGGTTAACACCCTTATTGCAGTTAATAAAGACAAATAAAATAAAGATATCCAAAAAAGATATATATAATTATAATAAATATACGTGTGAGATTTGCTTAGCTGCAAAATCCAATCGGAAAATAAACAGGATTTTTGCAAATATTATAAATTATAATACATTAGACAGAATTCATTCCGATTTTGGTGGATTCATAAATCCACCCACGTATAATCATTATAAATATTATATAACGTTTTTGGATAAAAAGTCACGTTATTTATGTGTTGTGTTGTTAAAAACAAAGGCTGATGCCCTAGAAGCATTTAATATATATAAAAAACAAATGGATAATGATACCGTTAATATAAATGGTAAAAGAACAATAAAAGAGTTTTTTACCGATAATGGAGGCGACTATATAAGTAACCAATTTAAAATTGCGTTACAAAATAACGGTATTATACACCATTTTACGCCTGCATATACAAAAGAGCCAAATGGGTTAATAGAACGTATAAATTTAACCCTATTTAATAAGGTTAGGGCTATGCTATTTAATAGCAAAGCACCTAACTATTTATGGGGTGAGGTTTTATTAGCCGTTGTATACTTATATAATAACGCCCCACATACGGCTTTAAATATGCAGACGCCAGCCAATATATTTTACAATATAAGTGAAAATAATATAAATAATAATGCAATTTACGTAAATAACTATATACAACCTTGGGGATGTATTATTTACTATAACGATAACCATGATAAAGAGAAACTTGAACTTCGAAATAAAATTGGTATTTTAGTAGGTTTTACACCTAATATAAAGATATATAAAATATGGGACCCATTTAAAAGGAAATATCTCCTGGTTAGAGATATAACCTTTATAACGGATAAATTTTATCCACATATAAACAACGAAAATACCATTATAAATAATAATAATATAAACGAGGTCGAATTCTTTTTACCAGATTTCGAGGTAAATCCAGTAAATAATACAAATATAAATAAGAATAACGTTGATAAAAATAACATTAATAACGTTAATAACGCGAATAACGTTAATAATGCTGATAAAAACAACGTTGTTACTAAGAACAATAATCCCCAAGCAGCTAACAATTCGTTTATAAAAATAAACATAAAAAATAAACCCCCAATAAATTCTGCAGAATATAAAATATATAATGACGTTCTATTTACGATACGTGATATTAATAAGTCGTTAAAATTTAATTTTAACGAAAATAATTACGTATTAATAACAAATTCGTTAATAGAACCGAATATTTATA
Organism: Pyricularia pennisetigena; assembly: GCF_004337985.1. NCBI lineage: Eukaryota > Fungi > Ascomycota > Sordariomycetes > Magnaporthales > Pyriculariaceae > Pyricularia > Pyricularia pennisetigena. The sequence goes on from NC_043740.1 coordinate 4,655,474, forward strand.
AACAAGCCATGGAAAGCCAAGATTGGGAAAATTGGCTGCAGGTTTGCAAAGACGAAAATAATAGTTTAATAGAATCCAATACTTTTACTATAACGGATTTACCTCCAAATAAAATAGCTATAACTGGGCGCTGGGTTTTTAAAAAAAATCCTTTGAATAATATAAATAATATTCGTTTTATTACGGATATTAATAAACGGTATCGTTATAAAACCAGATGGGTAGTACAGGGATTCCACCAAATTATGGGTGTTAATTACCTGGATACCTTTTCTATAACTTGTAAAACAGAAACCTGGCATATACTTATAATGCTAGCATTACATAAAAGGTGGTACGTCATTCAATATGACGTTAAGAACGCGTTTCTACACGCAAATATCAATACCGAAATATATATAAAGTTACCTACAGGGCTATATACAGATAAAAAGTATATAAATAAAGTGGGTAAATTAAATAAAGCCCTGTATGGTCTAAAACAAGCGCCTAAACTTTGGTATAAATACCTTACCAAAACGCTGATAAAACTAGGTTTTACTGTTTTCCCATACGACGAAGGCGTATATATAAACCAAGATAATAATAGCCAATATTTTGGCATTATTATGGTTTGCCACGTCGACGATATTTTGGCATTTAATGCTGATTTATCGTTATTGGATATTCTTTATAAAGAATTATCCAAATATATAAAAATAGAATGTACGGGACCTGTATCCAGTTTTTTGGGTAATAGGATAATTATAAATAAAAACAATAAAACCGCTTTTATTAGCTAGGAAGATTATACCAATAAAATATTGAATAAATTCAATATTATAAAGAACGAAAAGCCTTCTACCATTCCGGGGGTACCAGGTTTAAAATTCGATATCAATAAACATAAAGCTACAAAAGAGGAAATCAAAGATTTCCAACAGAAAGTAGGCTCATTATTATATTTAGCAATAAAAAGCCGCCCAGATATAACATATTGCACGTGCCTAGCCGCCAGGTTTATGGCTAATCCTGGGGCTGAACATTTCAAGATTTTTGAAAATGTTTCTAAATATCTGCAAATAAATCCCACTTTTGGCGTACAATATAACGTTAATAATATATCCCAAAATAACGTTAACAATAATGGATCCAATAAAGATAACATTAAACAAAAGTTAATACATAATATAAATAATATAAATAATATAAATAATATAAATAATATAAATAATACAAATAATATAAATAATATAAATAATATAAATAATATAAATAATATAAATAATATAAATAATATAAATAATATAAATAATATAAATAATATAAATAATATAAATAATATAAATAATATAAATAATATAAATAATATAAATAATATAATAAATATAAACCTGTAGGATAAAAGCCAAAATAACGATAATATATTATTTATTAAGGGATATATAGACTCTGATTTGGTTAAGGACTTAAATTAAAGACGTTCCACTACTGGATATATACTTCGCCTGTCCAACAATTATAACATAAATAACGATAATAGTATAATAAGTTGGACTTTCAACTTCAGAAAACGGTAGCTTTATCGTCGACTGAAGCTGAGTATAGGGCTTTACGGGACGCCGTTAAAGAAGCCATATATTTCAATAATATGCTAAATTAGATAAACAATAACTTAAAATTGGGTTTTAACATTAAAACCCCTTTATTCTCAGCGGATAATACGTCTACCATAAAGCTCGCGGAAGACCCGGAATTTCATAAAAGATCTAAACATATCGATATAATATATCATTTTAGCCGCGAAGCCATAAATAATAATTTAGTTGAGTTGAAAGAAATACCACTTAAATTAAATATAGCTGATTTTTGAACGAAATCAGTACCCGGACCTTTGCATAACGACTTATTATCCTATGCAAATGTCAATAACGGTGCAGAAAATAACGATAGATAAATGAATAAATAAAACGTATCCACTCCATAATTTGTTTATTATGTTATATAATAAATAAATTGCGGGGGTAGGTGATCATGGCTAGCGCAGGGTTAATTATATTAGCTGCCCTGCATCAACTAATAACGGCTAGCACGGGCTAAATTTACTAGTTACCCTGCATCGAATAAATAAATAAATAACAAATAAAACGTATACGCGTTTATACACACAAAGCTTTATATATCACGTTTTTGTTCATTATTTCAACAACAAAACAAATACGTCGTATATAATCTTGCTTAATTGTATAATGCACGTACTATAATCTATATCATATATACGTTGTTAAAATGCGTGGGTTCGAATCCCGTTATAATCGCAGATTTTCTGTGCATGCATAAGCACAATAGGCCGTTAGGTTCAATAGGTCGGCAGGTCAGTCACATGAATAAGGCCAAATCATGTGACGTAACCCCGCATTCCGGACATCCGGATCGAAGATCTGCACCTATGGATTCGAACACGTAATTCACAGCTTAGCCTTAGATTCATTACCTTCATAACCTTCATCGATTCAACGATTAAACGAATCGATTGTGCAACAACAATATATTATCTCTATTACCCGCTAGCAGACGGTTATCTGCCATTTTAACATTCCATCAACCTTATACTTGATCCACCTTTCCCCGCTTTCAAGATTAAGCTTATTCTATCTCGTAACCTCCTCACAACAAAGGGTTTAATTATCCAGGGGGTTTATATCGAGAGTTCGAATCGGGTTGGGACACAAGGGGGATCTTTTTTTTAGGGTTTTATTTTTATATATTTTTTTTTCCGATTTTATGTGAGTAGCAGCAAAAAAGAGGGGGTGTTAATTATATGCGTTATTTAGTATGTAATGGGTCCATTTCTATTTGTATATAAACCACAATAAATAGTGCCGAAATGGGGTTATTGGGGCTGTCAGATTTTTTATTATATTTTGTATATTGCAGGAGTTGCGATTTAAAATTAGCGAGTGAGGTTCTACCCTGTACCGGGTTTAATACCCACCTTGCATTTACGAGTTAGCTACCCTGTACCGGGTTGAAATTTTCACCAAATTAGCAAATTAGTGCGAACCCAGAGATGGTTTGTATGGAAATGAGGGTGTTTTTTCAACAACGCATACAAAATAATTTTTCGGAAAATCGTGTGCGGCAACGGAACCCTTTGCGGGGTGCGGACCCCCACTTCGATGTCGGAGAGTATGTAAGGGAGATAAAGCAAAGTTTCCCCCACTAATAAATCAAATTTATTAATCCCAAGTTTAGTGAACAATTTAGTGCATTTAAACCCTGTAATCACAGGTTTTTACAACGCAACTAGCACCACGCCGCACCTAGGCTAATGCCTAAACCCTGTGAGCAACCCATATTGTTAACAATAATAAACCAATAAAATACAAGATTAGGTTTGTTATGAAGGGTTTCTTACAGGTCGGAAGCGTAAATTATATCGAAACTTTTGCTAATATTAATATGCTATTTACCTGGCGTATAATTTTAGCTATAGTTAACGCGCAAAACTCTGAAATAAAACAAATCGATTTTATCGGTGCGTTTTCAAATAGTGATTTTACCGACGTAAATATATATTTGCAAATTTTAGACGGTTTTAACGAGTGGGCTAAATTTTTTAACCTTACCACCGCTAAAATGTAAGTAGAAATGGGTTATAATCCGAAGGAACTGCAGGTTATACACTTGGAAAAGGCGCTATACGGTTTGAAACAGTCCCTAACAAAATGGTAAAACAAACTAAAATCCCTACTTTTTAAAAAAGGTTTTAAACCGTTAATTTCTAATCCCGCTGTTTTTTATAACGTTAAATTTAAGCATTTTATCGTTACTTTTGTAAACGATTACCAGCTCATGGGTCCCCTATTGCAATATATTCAAAATTAAGAAGCCCGTTTTCATAAAATATACGCGTTGGAAAACAGGGGCCCTGCAACCTATTTTTTAGGCGTTTAAATCATAAAAGATCGGCCTTAACGTTTATTTTAGCTCCATTGAAATTAATATTTAAAGGAAATATTAGCAACGTTCGACTTAGTTGATAAAAGCTTTATATTTATTCCCTTACAACCGGGTATGTTAGAGTTTAGCGGGGGTAAGCCCGTAAATGCGTTGGAAATTAAATCATCACAGCGTATTATCGGCACCTTTATATTTTTAATGCTATTAACGCGCCCGGATATCGGTTTTGCGGTTTAATGGTTTTCACATTTTTTAACAAAAGCTATTACAATTCATTTAACGGCAGCTAGAAGGGCTTTAAGTTATTTACCGGGTACTAAATCCTTATTTATATAATACGGAAATAGAATATTTAAGACCGAAGTACCACCCAATTTTTTAATAAAGGGTTTTAAAGGCATTAAATTATTGGGTTTTAATAATAGCGATTTTGCCGGGGCTAGGGGAAATTTGAAATACATTCACGGATATTTGTATACCCTATTTGGGGGCCCTTTAACGTGGAAATGCAAAAAGGTAAATATTATAGTTTTAAGCATTCCAAAAACCGAAACCGATGCCTTAACGCAAGCTTTACGTAAAGCACAATGGTTTCAAAACTTATTTATAAAAATTGGACTACCTATAAAAGGCCCTATTGCAATATTTGGAAATAATACAGGCTTTATAGCTAACGCATATAACCCTACGCACCACCAACGTATTAAATATACGTTATTAAGATTTCACTACGTACGGGAATTAATTACAAAAAGATTAGTAACCCTAAAATACCTGGAATCCAGACAAATACCCGTTAATAACTTAATAAAGTCTTTAACGCTTCCAATTTACAAGGTCTTTTTAAAGCTTATAAGGTTTAAACCCCTATAAAAAACTTATTTCTTACCTATTAAATTTCAAGGCATTTAACTAGTTCGTTAACTAATTACAACCCATTACATTTCCTTTATTTGCAATATTGGATTTATTTTAGCCTAATACCGTCCATATTACCCAAATCTACCCTGTATAGGTTAATTCATAAGCAATTTAAACCGACCCTGTACCCAAAGTTTAATTAGAATTGAGAAAGCTCGTGTTTTGGGCGATTTACGTATTCGAAATACCTTATATAATATACCTGATTTGGACTATTAAAAACGAATAGCCAGATTAATTACCTGGTGTAATAGTTAATTCCGTAGGTTAATATTATGCAATTCGGGGGTTCGAATCCGGGGGTTATTACAGTTTTGGGGGTTTTTTTCAATTCGGGGGTTCGTCCATTTCGGGGGTTATGGGTCGGTGCAAAAGGTTTAATTATCCAAGGGGTTCATAGCGGGAGTTCGAATCGGGTTGGGACACAAAGGGGTTTTTCTTTTAAGGGTTTTATTTTTATACACTTTTTTTTCCGACTTTATGTGAATAATAGCAAAAAAAGGGGGTATTAATTATATACGTTATTCAGCATACAATAGGACCACTTGTATTTATATATAAGCCACAATAAATAGTGCCGAAATGGGGCTGTCGGGGTTATCGGATTATCCGTTATATTTTATGTATTACAGGAGTTGCGATTCAAAATATTAGCGAACAGGGTTTACCCTATACCGGGTTTAACACCCACCCTGCATTTACAAATCAGCTACCTTATACCGGGTTAAAAGTTTCACCAAATTAGCAAATTAGTGCGAACCCAAAAATGGTTTGTATGGAAATAAGGGTGTTTTTTCAACAACGCATTTAAAATAATTTTTCGGAAAATCGCGTGCGGTACCGGAACGCTTTGCGGGGTGCGGACCCCCATCCCGATGTCGGAAAGTATATAAAGGAGATAAAGCAAAGTCTCCCCCAGCAATGATTTTAATTCATTAATTCCAAAATTAGTGGCCCATTTTAATGAACAATTTAGTGCATTTAACCCCTGTAATTACAGGTCTTATAGCGCAATTAGCACCACGCCGCACTTAGGCTAATGTATAAACCCCTGTTAGCAACCCATATTGTTAACAGAGAATGATAAAATATTAGTTATATTAAGGCTTTCATTTCTTTGACCAAAAATTGGGCTAATTAATCGATTTTTTAATGATTTATTAATTAATACCAAGATCTTAATAAAATATTAATTTTAAGCGATAATTGCGCGCATTTTGCGCGTTTAAACTGCCAAATATTAATATCCTATAATATTGTAGCGTCTTATCAAGTTTGACCCTTATTCATAGTAATAATCAAGTATAATTAAAGATTGTAAATTGTATTTAATATTAAAATACTAAACTAATTAAAGCAGGTATAATAGCGCTTTTTTCGTTAGAAAAACCACAGAAATGTAAGCTGTTTAATACAGGTCACCTTATATTTTTACGACTTTTATTTATTTCTCAATTAAATATTTAATTGTGCAGAATGGGTATACTATTATTTTTTGCGTATATCATATATGCATCATGCGAATAAAATAGTACCGCCTAGTCTCAGGGCTCATCCCTGAAGCCCAAAGCTCCACAATTGATCCACTCCGTTCGCTTCGCTCCATTTCGTGGCTCAATTGCGGCTTTGCAATGTACCTGTGGGTCCATCCAAAAAACGCTTTGGTTCAGGTTTGAGGACAATTTGTCGATTTTCGCCGTTTATAGCGGTATTTTTGGCCTTTTTGCGACCGACACTCCCTTATTATTCCACAATTACGCAAAATATCGAAAAAAGAAAACATCGTTGAAAATAGGAATTGGTAGGCCTTTTTTATTAATTTAAAATTTTTTGCACCCGGTACGCCAATTAAAAGTTGGATATAGCCCGCCTTTTATCCGTTTATGGCGGTATCCCCATTATTAACCCAAAAACACCATCGATACCCATTTCGCATTTTAACAATAACGATTATAATCCGTTAAAATTTATATGTAAAAAATCGCAAAAGCGAAAGGAATTTTTACATATAAATTTTAATCCAAATATCGCAAAAATATTTACTTTACAATCCGTATAAGGTAAATTTTATTTAATATATTATACGTCCACCCATAAATACTATCGATACCCATTTCGCATTTTACCAATAACGATTATAATCCGTTAAAATTTATATGGGGAAAATCGCAAAAGCGAAAGGAATTTTTACATATAAATTTTAATATAAATAACGCAAAATTACTAATTTTACAATCCGTATAAAATATATATTACATAATACGTTATATATCCACCCATTAAAAAAAACCATTATTTCCGCAAATCTTTATATATTCGTATTAAATTATATATATATAATATCCGGAAATACGCCCATATATATTTCGCTTTCCCACCAAATCGACGCAATTTTTCGCGGTCTCAATCCCGCACACGCGGCGGTAAATACCTCCTCCAACGTATATATTTTCCCGGAATTATACGCTAAAACCAAAACTTTTGGTAATTTAAACCTATAATATAAATTCGTTTTTTTAGCTATTATATGGTTTTTAAACTTCCATAAACCCCCTAATACTCCTGCACGAATCCCACATTATAACCAAATGCAATATATATACCTGGTTTTATATAATATAAAAAATATTATTTTGCTGGTAAAAACCGGGTACGGGAAAAATATAATATTGCAAATTACTTCGGTAATTCGTAATAATATTATTATTATCCAAATAATCCCATTAAACAAATTAGGGTAAAAACAATTACGCAATATATAACGTTATCCCGCCGCGAACCCCAAATTAATCGACCAATTTATTTTAAACGTAAATATAAATATGCGGTTTTTATTACCAAAGCTAATTTTATTTAGTATAACTTTTTTTGGAACCCGTAAACCGTTTGTAAATATACGCACATTTTTTTAAGCCCGGAATAAACCATTAATTACCGATTTTTTAAATTTTTTCGAAACCCTATATTCCACTAACGTATCGCTTTATTTACCATTAATAAATTTTATATAATTTTACAGTAGAAAGATTTTAGGGAATCGTTTTCCATATTGCGTTTGGTCCGGGCAATTATACTAGCAAACGTATTTATATTCGGGTGCACCGCAACCTTTACAGCAAAAGTTAAAATTTACGTTTTCGACCAATTATATTATAAAAGGATAATACGTTTCGTTAAAACGCTTTTCGACCGACCGGAAATTACGATTATAATACAGTGTTTGGAACGTAAAACCTTTATTAACGATTACCGGCGCCTCCTATTCCTAATAAGGAATACCATATTATTATCCGCCACCCGTATTTTTAAAACCATTATATATATAAACGCCAGGAACCGCATTATCCAAACACGCCAATTTTTAATAAAAAACTTCGTATTTAGGAAATTTATTAAACGAAACGCAACCGATATAATTATCCGGTACAATATATTTATATTTGAAATCGATAAAATTAAAATTTACGCAAAATTTTCCAAACCGGATTTTAAAATTCGCATTATATTTTCCATTTTATTTTTGGGTATGGGTATAAATATACCTAATATAAAACGTATAATATAATACGGCGCGTTAATATTAAACGACCCCGCAAATTTGTGGCAAAAGTTTGGACGAACCGCACGCGGGCCCAACCGTAAAGGAACTGTATATTTTTTTGCGCTTTATTAGTATTTCGATACGCAGGGGTCTATCGCTAAATATAAACCAATTAGGCCAAAATTATTAACCAAATTAACCAAATAACCCGTAATATTACGAAAAAACGTTAAAAATTTACAAATTATCCATTCAGATTTTTTAACGTATTTATAAACGCGGTTATTCCCTATTAGCCTTCCACGTATCGTTAAATTTAATTTAAACGATAATAACCGGGCAAAAACGTCGGAATTACCATAAACCGGCCTTTTGGATATATTTAAACCACGCGTTCTGCCCTATTGGACGTAATAGGAAATAATAAATAGGAAAAAATTAAAAAAGGAAACGCCAAATATATAAACCTTCGCCAACGTTAAATATTTTCGACGAATTATATTGGACCTTATATAAAAAACGAATCCATTTTTTACAATAAATTAACTTGAAAATTGTTGCAACGCCTGCGTCCACCAAATTGGAGTTTTACCCGCATTACCCCTTAAAAAACAACCAATTAAAACATCCAGGAAAAATTCCAAAAAAGGTTATATGTTTAAACAGTTGGACAAATAGGGTACCCATTTTGCAATAATTATTTTTTACCCAAACCCGCGGCGGTTATACGACCTATTATCCCAGCTAATGCTACCTAAACCAATAATTTTTAATATCGTTAAAAAACTCGTCCATTCCTATAACCGGGAATGGACGAAAAACGATTTGCTGGAAAATATTCCAAATTTACAATTAATTAAATAATTTAAACAATATAACGATTATTTCGTTGCTTAATTCCCAATAATACACGAAAATAGGATACGAAATTACGACTCCTATTTGTATAAATAATAAAAAAAAAGGCGGCGGAATTAAAACACGGTGGCATTTTAGGAAACGATAAATATAATTAACAATTATTCGGGAAAACAAATTAATAAACGCCGACGAACGAATTAAACGGTATTATAACCATAGGTTAAAATGTTGGTTAGCGTTAACGGTTGCAAAAATATCCAATATAGGAACGCCTATAAATTTATAGCCCAAAAATTAAAAGGCGAATAAAGTTAAATCCTAATTAAATTAAATAACGTACCCTGGATTATAAAAGGGTCGAGCGATAAAAAAGGCGACGCCGAATTGGACTGACCAGGGGGGGAGGATTAAATAGCGCAAAATATATAATTATTAAATACTAAAATCCCCAATTAACGGGTTAAATAAAACGACCAAATGCTGGATAATAACAATTATTACGTAAATTAAAAATTTGGATTATATATAGGTTGGTACGGCGTAACGGCGCCCCGATTAAAAATAAAAGGGTTCGATATTGCGAATTGTAATAACTGTTACGGCTAAATTCCGGAAATTTTGGCGTTTCCATTTTAATTTTATTTTATTAGCAAAAAGCCTTATACGTAAACCCAATTATAAATACCTCCTTTTTTATTTTTATTAGTTTTTTTTCTTTTTTTTTACAATAAAAACCTTTTTCCCAACCGCCAAATTCTTTTTATAACGATTAATAAAAAATTGTAACGATTAAACCAACGCTTAATTTTTAACCAATAAACGTAATAATTGTTATAATCGCAAAATTATTTTAGCAAATATTGCAAACACATTCGTTAGGAAACCTAATTAAAGCATTTTTAATTGGACAAAACTGTTTATACCCTACCCATTTAAACAGGCATTAACCTAATCGTAACGAGGGTAAATTATAATTAACGCCCTTGCATCGTAAAGGTACCCCCCACCCGGTTAAATCCGGGGCAGATTAATTAATTTTATTGTAACAGTAATTATAATAATTGCTTTAATTCGCCAAAAACCGTGACAATTGTCACAATTACGTTCCTTTATCACCATAGCTCCCAAAAAACGCCAAAAAGGTAAAACTTCCGCCCAAACCACCACCAAATTTACGTTGGGACATATACCCAATAATATTAAATTATTTGTTAACCTAATAACCACATTATAAAAAAAAACGCGGACAAAAAAAATAAACCAATATTTTAAAGATTTGGAAAATTACGACGCGGACACTGCAATTGTTTTGGAATTAAATTTTGCTCGGTTGGACCGTTTTATATTACAGGGTTATTCGGATGTAACCGGAATTTTTTTAAATTTTCCCTTTATTTTTAATAATAATAATAACAATTAAAATAATATTAATATGGATTCCGGCGATAATAAATTTACCCCCGCCCCCGTCGATAAAGATGGAAATAATACCGATATAGACGCCGGCGATAACGAACCTACCCCCGCCCCCGTCGATTATAATAACGACGATACCTATATGGGCGAAAACGATAATTAACCTGCCCCCGCGTCCGCCAATAAAAACGATAATAATATTAATATAGACGATAATTATAACGAATTTACCCCGGATTTAAATAACCGTTAATTGCAAATTCCCTTAACATCCTTTAAACCATTTACCAACGTATTGTCCCCGCCACCAAAAAACCCTAAAAACCGGCCCCTTACACCATAACCGGAAATTATTATTAACCCGGTACCCGCGCCATTAAATAGGCCGCCCGCACCCCGTACATACAAAACCACCACCGCTCGGTTAGCCAAAATTAACCTTATTTCGGTATCGCGGACGCAACCCAAACCTAATTCGACGCCAAATAATGGATTAATAAATTTCGCATAACCCGAATATTATTTCCCATCGCACAAAAATACGGATTTCCTGGATCGTTTACCCGTCCCGTTATGGAAAAATTCTTAATTAGGTAAAAATTAATCCGTATCGGCGATAATTATTATAATTTGGCGCAGGGTAGGAAATACGAATATTGCTAAAATGGTTCGCATTATGCCCTATTTGGGCTATATTAATTGTTTTAAAATTAATAATAATACCAACCCGCCCGCCTGGTTCGGTCGCGGAAATAACATTTTCCGTAACACGAACGAAACCCCAATCGCCTAAACCTTTAAGCGTTTTTAATCCGCTGCTAACGTCGCCGCAGCAAAAGCACGCGTTAATGGCCAGATTTTGGCATATTATTTTAACAGTAATTCGTCGAATATAAGCGAAATAATGGTCGTATTTGGTTACGAAACGACAAATGCTTTAATATAATATATTAATATAACAGGTTAATGTTTTTTTTTATTGGATTGCGACAGTTATTATAATCCCTGCACTAATATGTCCTGCTATTTATTATATTGTAACAATTGTTACAATTTTTTGCGGTAATACCAAACAATTATTGCTATAATGTAACAACTATTATAATTTAGTTTTCACCCTTTTATATATTTTGGGATAACGGGTACAATTTTAATTATTAGTTAATTTATTTTTAATCACCGACGTATTCGGTTTTTTAGCTTATTTTACGGTAAATAATCCCGGCAAACAAATTAAAGGTAATAAAATGCCCGTTTAGTAAAAGACCTTGGTTTCCGTGCCGGATATATTTAACGACAAGGGTATTAATGTTACGACCAGATAAGATGGGTCGGTACCAATGAGGCCAGGCGGGGTCACACCCCTCCTAACGACATTCGCCCAAAGAAATCACCGACAATAGAACATCGATTACCTAAGGGAGAAAATTACGTGACGCCACGTGATCGCTAAGAAGGTGATTTTAATAATTCTTAAAAGATTACAACAGATTAGGCGAAGTGATCTCTGCGATTTGTGACAGATTAAGGAAAATCACTTTTGGGATATAGTTTATATAAGGCACGTTTATTATTATGTAAATAAATTCGATTTTAGGATTGCTTAGCAGCAATTAAATTTTAATTAACTTTAATATTTATTTGAAAACGATTATAATTTCACCCCAATTATTAAAAACCCCAATTACCCAGTTAAAACGTTCAATTGTTTTAACCCACTGTATTTTACCCTAAGAACAAGTTACCCGATATTTTAATCGTAACATTTTAATTGCTCCTGTTTAATATTTTGCCTTAAAGTATACCGAGCAGTATCGCCGAAATAATGTTTTCCAACAAAACCACCCTTTAAACCCTTTTTATTATTAACGTTCCAATTAACGCTAACGCCTTGCGTTAAATGGTTGCGACGCTCCAAACAAAAAATCGATAATTCCAGGAACGAATGACCGAATAAATTAATCGAACTAATAGGAATTATATTAAATATTTTTTACCATTATTTTATAATGGTACCCCAGGTACCCTGCAGGAATTTTTTACGGGAACCCGGGGTTACTTTTACTTTAACGAGGATAATTTCGATAACGACGTAGAAAAGGTTATTTACGCAGTTTCGCTATTAAAGGGCGATGCGTTTGCCTGGTTCGAACTAATTTTACGAAATTATTTGGACCACGATAAGGAAAAAAACCGTAAAGTTGAAATTAACCGCATTTTCGACGATTACGAGAATTTTAAAAAATGTTTTAGGGGAGTATTCGGCAGCCCAGACGAAAAACGCACAGCTGAACGTAAACTGGTACGTTTTACCCAAATTAAATCGGTATCCAAATATACCAGTAAATTTCGACAAATTACCGCTAAATTACTATGGGGCCCCGAAGCCCTAATGGCACGTTTTTACGCGGGATTTAAAAAAAAAATTAAAAACAAATTTGTTAAAAAAAAACGACCCGATACCTTAACCGAGTACGTAAAATTAATAATTAAAATCGATAACCGATTTTACGAACGGAAATTGGAACGACGCGAAGGACGCAACGTATGGGGGCCAGTTTTACAATAAGCTAACACGGGACGCAAATACCAATACCCTAAACCGCCTCGCTAATACAGTATTTCCTACGGAATATATAACGGATTTATGGATTTTAACGCGACCCAATATAAAAAACTTCGTAAGGACCCCAAAAATGGTAAATGTTTTAAATGCGAAAAACCAAAATATATAGCCAAATTTTGTCCCCAAAATACTCCGGACCTATACCCCGATTCCAAAAAACCACGAGGATTAAATGCCACCACCCACCAACAGATACCACTGGATTAATACAGTTTGAAAAGCTGGACCATATATTACGACGATAATTATATAATCCACAATAGCGTAAAAATGGACGCAGGATAATACCTATAAAAATTTAAAAACATTCGGACCTTAGCAGTAGGAAACCGTATACCTATTAAAACCAGACCACCGGCATAATTACGCAGGCAAAACGCCAAATTACCCGAACCTACGGAATTAGATACCTTAAAAAAATTAGAACCAAAATTATTGGGATAAACCCACCGTATCCGGATAATCCAATAAACCCCAACGGACGAATTTAATAACGAATTAGAAAACGAACCTAACGAAAAAGAAACTATATTTTTAAACCCATACAATGCAGCAAGGGAAAATACCCCTTATATATATAAAAAGAAATTTATCGATTTATACCGAAACGACCAATTAATATAATTTCCCGGAATACCATTTCGAATACAAATATAAAACCCCATAAGATTAATCGATCCAATTTTCGGAAACCACCCAACCTTGGATATTAAATATCCCAAATATACAAAAATCTTTTGGGTAAAATGTTTTCGAAACAATTGCGGATTGCATTTTAGCAGAAAAATAATCCACGATTTTTTCCCACGACGACGCAAAATAATAGGTATCCACGAAATATATACTACCATTAAATTATTTAATTGGGAAATTAAAATAAGATTTAATACCGAGCTAGCGGTAATTTTCACCCTTTATAACGACTACCCCATGGTATATTATAATTAAAAATAATTCCCATAATACAAATGCACCCGAAACATTTGTAAAATACATATATTAACTAAAATACAGGTATAGTACGAAACGAAATTACGATAACCAAAACCCGCACCTATAACCAAAATTATGTGGAACCCCAACGTTAAAAACAACGAAATACCCACAAACGCACGAAAAACGCCTGCACCAATAGGGTACCGATTTAATAAAATTAACGTTAAAAATAGCTATACGCCCCGAAATAAGAAGAATAAGGACCCACGACGCGAATCCAGTAAACCAAAAAACTAGGACAACCAGACGGTACAGGGTACCAAACGGTAGCAATAAAAACGGAATAAAGAACCTTAAACGCCATACAAACCACGAAGGCAGCACACGAATATATATTCCTAAATATACGATTTAATGGAAAACCCATACGAACGCTTTTTAATAACGGAGTATAAGGCAATTACATTTTTCCAAAAATTGTGAAAAAACGACGAATATTTTGGCGATAAAAGGAAAAATTATATCGATTATAAACCGTAAAAGGAAAGGTAGTTTTATACGGGAACGGTACCATCGAAACAGAGACCGTACACTTCTGGATGGAAAATTATGGACGAAAAAAACAAATTATTTTGGATATTACGGAAATAGGGAATAAAAATATAATTTTAGGAATTCCCTGGTTTAAAAAGAGCAACCCCCGGATAAATTGGATTATAGGCCAAATTTAATGGGAAAAACATTTAATTATTGAACGATTTCCAGCATAATAGGGTTTATATAGGAAGTATAAAGCACGGAAGGATTAAATAAAACAAATGGCGTACCTATAGGAAGGACGACCAACCCCGGAACCAATATCGGAAAAAAAACGACTATTTATAGGCCAAAACCGATCCAATTATATAATATAAATTACGAAAGAACAAACCAAAAACGGCAAAATCCCAGAAAAATACCAAAATTATATACGATTGTTCAGCTAAAAACTCGAAACAGGATTACCCGAATACAGTCCGTTCGACCACGAAATACCATTAAAAAAAAGAACCCAACCAAAATTCCACAAAATATACGGTTTAAATCCGATATAAATGGAGGTTTTAAACGAATATTTCGTGGAAAACCTTAAAAAAGGTTATATTAAACCATCGATATTACCAGCAGGATACCCAATCCTTTTCGTACCAAAAAAGAACGGAAAATTACGATTATGCGTGGATTACCGACAATTAAACGACATTATAATAAAAAATTGCTACCCGCTCCCACTAATAGGAGAATTTCGAAACATATTTTACCAAATACAATGGTTTACAATATTAAACCTTAAAAAAACATACAATTTAATCCGTATAAAGGAAGGCGAGGAATGGAAAACAGTATTTCGCACCAAACGAGGATATTACGAATACCTGGTAATACCTTTCGGTTTTATTAACGCCCCCGCAACCTTTTAAATTATAATTAACCACGTTTTTAGGGAATGTTTAAATATTTTTGTCGTTGTTTACTTGGACGATATTTTTGTTTTTTCCAAAACGTTGGAAAAATATAAAAAACACGTCTATACAATTTTATAAAAATTACAAAACGTTAAACTTTTAATTGAACCCGAAAAATGCATTTTTTATAGCAAACAGGTTAATTTCCTAAAATATATTATCGCCCCTGGAGAAATTAGGATGGAAGAATTAAAAATCCAAACAGTAAGGGAATGGCCCCAATTACAGAACGTAAAAAACGTTCGGGCATTTTTTGGATTTGTAAATTTTTATAAAAGATTTATTAAAAGCTACGGCGCGATCGCCACCCTATTGACCAATATAACCAAAAAGGATTTAAAATTCCAATGGACGGAATAAATACAGCAAATTTTCGAACAATTACGAAATGCAGTAGCATAAAAACCGATTTTTAAAATATTAAACCCAACGAAACTTTTCGAAATCGAAACCGACGCATTCGATTACGCAATCGGAGGATAATTTAACCAACGAAACGAAGAAAAACGCCTGCATTTTTGCGCCTTTTTTTTACAAAAGTTATATAGACCAGAATTTAATTACCAAATCCACGATAAAAAATTTATAGCTATTATCCGAACATTTAAAAAATGGAAACCACAATTATCCGGAATTAAATACGAAATATTAATTTACACGGATTACAAAAATTTAACCTATTTTACCATTAATAAGGTGTTAAACAAACGACAAATTAAATGGGTAAAATTCCTATTAAAATTCCATTTTAAAATTATTTACCGAAAAGGAATAGAAAATAGCAGGGCCGACGCTTTTAGCAAAAGACCAAACTATGAAAACATAATACCCGAGGAAATACGGAAAATCTTTACGGTAAACGACAACGGAAACCTTTTACCAATTTACCGAAGTCTTATAACGACCAATACGGTAACTATACCAGAAAAAATACGGAAAATCCACGAAAGCAAAGTTCACGGACACCAAGGGATTTCCAAAATATGGAAACGGCTAAAATAGCACTATAATTTTAAAGGAATACGATAAAAAGTACGAAAAACTATTAAAAATTGCGAACTTTGCGCAAAAAGCAAATCCGCCAAACATAAGCTTTACGGGTTTTTACAGCTTTTACCAACCCTTAATAAGGTTTGGCAAACCATTATAATGGATTTTATCGTTAAATTACCACCTTCCGAAGAATTATTTACTAAAATTAAATATAATAATATATTAGTTATAGTGGATAAATTTACTAAATACGCCTATTTCCTATTTTATAAGGAAAGTAATAACGCCGAAAAAATCGCCTACATATTTTTACGAATAATTGTCAGCAACCACGGACTTCCAGAAAATATTATTACGGATAAAGATAAGCTTTTTACATTAAAATTCTGGAAATTTTTAATGGAATAACTAAGAACCGATCACAAATTATTTACAACATTCCACCCACAGACAGATGGACAAACAGAACGAGCAAACCAAATATTAAAACAATATTTAAAATGCTATATAAACCACAAACAGGATAATTGGGTACGGTTATTACCCACAGCATAATTCGTATATAATAGCTCAAAAAATGAAAATATTAAAATAACCCCGTTTTATGCCAATTACGGATTTAACCTTACGGTATATGGAGAACCAAGAACCACGATTACGGCCCCACGAACCGATAAACAAATAAGCGAATTACGAAAATTTTACCAAAAACTTTAACAGGAATTGGAATTCGTACGAAAAAAAATAACCAAATACGTTAACCAGCATCGGATAAAAGGACCATTTTTCCAAAAAGGAAATAGCGTTTATTTTATTCGGCGTAATATTAAAATATAACGACCAAATAGTAAATTTAATTACAAAAAATTTGGACTTTTTAAAATCGATAAAAAAATCAGCGAAATTAATTACAAATTATTATTACCAAGAATTATGAAAATCCACCCAACGTTCCACGTATTATTATTGGAACCAGTACCACCCGGTACCAATATATAAAAAACAATCGAAATCGACGAAGAAAAAATATACGACGTCGAACGAATACTGGACCATAAACGCAACTACGGTAAAATAAAATATTTTATTAAATGGGAAAATTACGGATACGAAAAAAATATTTGGAAACCCTTTAGCCATTTCCAGAATTGCCAGGAACTACTCCGTTAATATTACCAGGAATTAAATTTGCGAGCAAATTAGCCAAAAAAGAAAGGACGACCTAAAAAAGCACCACCTACTATTCCTAAAAACTAAAGATCGACCAGGATTCGAAACCACATTATTAAACGAATTTATAAAAAAACGATTAATATATACCAATAAATTAAAATATACGGATAAAAGCAATTTACCGACCGAATGCTGCGTAAAAGCATTTATTTTATCCAACAAAAAAGGATTTAAAAAACCCATTGGGAAAATCGAATCCCAGACAAAATTGGAATCCGGAAAAAGCGATTCGAGTAACATTTTAGGAAGGATTTCGGACGATCGCCGCCGCTTTTCCTATTTTGCCTTTTTACGCTTTACGCGATCCAATTCCTCCAAATTATTAATCCCGCGAAATATAATTCGTATTATTTTTTTAAACCACAGTTTTTTTTGCCTTCGCAAACGAAGTAATTTCGCCTGCTGCGCGTAAATTTACTTTTTAAACGTTTTAATTTCCGTATCCAGTTTCGAATACTGGCGACCAATATAACGGATTTAAGCAGCGGATAAACCCAATACGTCGCAACCAAAACGGTTGGAACGAACGTATTCCATATAACGAGCAAAATCCTGCGGAAATACCTGATAAAATGCTACGCTTTTGGCATAATAGGGATTGTAGGAAGGTATTTCGATAATATCGGTCGATAATAGGGAAGAGAGGAGAGCGTGGCGACGTTTTGTCGACGAACGACCAAATTTTAATTTGGTTACGCGATTAAATATGGCGTAAAAAGGTTAGCAAAAAAAAATATGGAAACAAAAACAAAAATTAGGGGAATACAAATTATTTAAAGGCCAAAAGGATTTGGTTAAGGAAAGGGAGATTTAATATTACGACCAGATAAAATGGGTCGGTATTAATGAGGCCAGGCGGGGTTACACCTTTCCTAACGATATTCGCCCAAAAAAATTACCGATAATAAAATATCGATTATTTAAGGGAAAAAGTTACGTGACGCCACGTGATCGCCAAAAAGGTAATTTTAATAATTTTTAAAAGATTACAATAGATTAGGCGAAATGATTTCTGCGATTTGTGACAGATTAAGGAAAATCATTTTTGGGATATAGTTTATATAAGGCACGTTTATTATTATGTAGATAGATTCGATTTTAGGATTGTTTAGCAGCAATTAAATTTTAGTTAACTTTAATATTTATTTGAGAACGATTATAATTTCACCCCAGTTATTGAAAACCCCAGTTACCCAGTTAAGACGCTCAGTTGCTTTAACCCACTGTACTTTACCCTAAGAACAGGTTACCCGATACCTTGATCGTAACAATTAAACCCATTTTCGATAATTTGGTAAATCGGCGTCGCCTACCCCTTATCCCCCCTTTTATCCGCCAAAACGACATTAACCTCCCCGGGTTAAAAATATTCGCAAATAAATTTAAACCGGTTATAATTCCTATAATCCTCGCCACGATATTAATTTACCTGCGGATAATAACCACCGGACCTAATTTTAAAAACGGCGATTTGAAGTTTAAAACCGCTAACCTTAAATTATATATATATAGCGGTTATTATATCGACGATTGGTTTAAGGTTTGCTACCATTTCCTTTATTTTATTTTTCGCCGGTAAGGAAAAATCGTTATTGGAAGTAAGGAAAATTTTAGCGATTTTGGTGGAAATTACCGCAACCCTTTTAAATTTAATATCGAATAATCTTTTACCCTATTTATTATCGCCGATTATATAATTATCGCCGATAACGTTATCGCCCTAAATAATTTGTATTTAATGCAATTTTAATATCGTTTGGTTACCCGTTCGCGAGCCGACCAAGTTATCGACGTCGCCAATTTATTTGGTTTTAACCGCGCCTATTATAATAGGACGATAATAATGCTCGTTATCGATACCTGGTCCCGTTTTAAACCTATTAAGGTCGGACGGTTGAAAAAAAAAAACGTGCAAATTAAATTTAAATGTACCTATTGGATTTGTTAATATTTGAAAGTATTTTTAATAATTTGTACGACGAAAGGCGGTTCCATCGTCCCATTTTTACCAAACCCAAAACAAAAATTACCGAATTTTATCCCAAATTTTTTGGCGACGACCAATAAAACGATTTTTTTAATTTTATATAAACCCAATCCACCATCGCCGATCGATTTGCTAATATGGACCGCGCAAAAAAGGAAATTTTCGAGGACGCCCGCGAAAAAATCCTAGCGGTTTCCTTGGTATACCATGCGTAATTTTCTATTTTAATTAAAGGTTATCCCTAGATTGGTTATTTTTTTAATTCGGACGCGATTTAGGCTGTTATAAAAGAATTGCGCTTTTTTTAAAACACTTTGCCTATCGACGGTTTAAATACCGATAACAAAATCGGTCTCAAATATAAAAAAATTAAGGGCAAATATTTTTGGTTTAATTGGGATATACCTAATACTCCTTTTGGTCGCCATTAGTTACCCTATTAATTGGTTGGTAAATTATATATGCATTATCCCTAATAATTGTAACTGTCGTCACAATTTTGCCCCTATTTTTGTAACTACTGTTACAATCCTGCCCCTATTTTTGTAATTATTGTTATAATCCCACCCTTATTTTTGTAATTATTATTACAATTTTTGTTTTTGTTAAATTAACTTTTTTTCGGTTTAAATACCCATACCCTATTAAAATTGGAGCAATTAGCTTTTAAAAATTGGTTATTAACCAACGAAATAGGTATAAGAAAAACGATTATTTATTTTACGGCGATTTATATATAATATATCCGTTGCCAATACGACCAATTTATCCAAAATACCGACGGATGTTTTCCCACCTTAATTTTCGTCCCGGCCAACCTTATTTCGCAAATATTTAAAAAGGTAGTAATTAATTTCCCAACCCTCGACGTTAAATGCTATTATAATTTAACCGAGGTATGCGTTACCGATGCCCCGCGAGCGGTTGCTATTTTTACCCAGGCGCAATTTTACGATACCTTAACCAAATTCGCCGCCCGTAAATTTAATCCCAAATCTGCGGGCACGATTATTATTACATTTTATTCGACATTCCTAATCCGAAAAACTAAACAGTTGGACGAAATTTATAACGTGGAAAAAATGTTTAACCCATAATATATGGATAAAGTTATTAATTTTAATTTTTAGTAGCGCCCCCCCGACGTCGATAACTTCGACGATAATTCCAATATTGAAAATAATATTTAATAAGTATTTTTTGTAACAATTATTATAATTTCGTTATATTAATATATTTGTTTAAATTAAATAATTTTATTAGGAACCGTTAACGCAAAAACGGTCGGAAGGCCGATTTTTCCACGGGCGAAAACACCAAAAATATCCGGCGTTTAATTATATATTTACTATCCGGTACCCTTTTTCAGCGTATAATTGGAAACGAAATTTAATATTTCCGCTACCGCGAATCGATAATATACCGCGTATTTCGCCTTATTTTCTGCATTAATTGGGGTATGGCCATTACTACGCCGATTATTAACAAAATTAGGAATATTATTGGTTTTAGTGCCTTGGTTTAGGATAAAGCTGCGATCCTTTTCGCCCGATTTAAAAACCTGTTTTAGGAAAATATGTTTACAATTGATCACATTTGGGAAAATAATGGCTGTTTCGTCGTTTTTAATATCGATAAAAATACCAAAACCTTTTTATAAAAATTCGAATCGATGGGTTGGAAATGGTGGCTATTTTACCCTCGAATTTTAAATTTTATAATTTTTACCACTATACCAAACGAGAAATCGTTAATAATTTTTAAATATACGGGCGTATTTACGGTACGTAGGGGTATGGACACCGGGCTTACTTTACCCAACGGTATAATTATTTATCCCCGTAAACGCATTCCGCTTGATAGCATTATTATTAAAAAGCTCCAATTTGGCCACCGTTTTGAAAACGTTATAACGAATACCGAAACAATTTTCAAAAATATTATTACCGTATTCGTGGGCGAAAATACCGACGATATTGGTCCCGCTTTATTAGGAGTTTCTACTAATACGGATACTATAATTGGTAACCGCCAAACCTCGGTTTTTTTTAACATGGGTTTTATCCGCCTGTTGCAGTTTTTGGCAATTAATTACCTTTTTGGTTAATAATCCACGCTGAGGACGATACCCGGGATGTTAATTCGGCGGAATTGGGTAAAATGCTGGCGTTAAAAGGAGTGGATTTTAAGGTTAAACACCGTAACGTCCGACAAAATTTTAAAAAAAATTTATAAAAAGGAGAAACCCGCTTTAAATCGGTAATTGTGGACGTTTTAATTTAATATAGCGGCGACGGTCCCCTTAATTGGGTTTACTCGAAAACCTGCATTAATCCTAAAACGCTACCTCCGTCGGGCAGGGCTAAAATAGTCCATTTTATATTAAACGAATCGCCATTTATTGCCCGCGTGGTTAAAATTTGCATAAAGGAAAAAAAAAAGGGTTAACGCGTCCTGGTTATAACCCCCAATTTTTAGATTTAAACGTAAATTGGCTATATGGTAATAATTATTATAATCCTTTTCCTTCCCTATAGTTATTGTAACAATTATTACAATTTTTATGTTTTTGGATTGTAATAAATGTTACAATAACTGTTATTTTTCCATTTTTGTAATAATTGTTACAATTTTTAATATACCTGCTAACTTTTTTAATTTTATTGCTTTTATTTTGGAAAAAACCAGCTTCGGTATGGTTATTATCCGATTAAACCTGTCTTAAACCGAACGCGATAAAACTGTTTCCGATTTTACCGATTCCAGTTCCAGTTTTAACGTTTATATCCTAAATATTAATATTTCCAGCGTTAATTTTAATTTATACCCCAATTATTGCATTGGTATTATTATTTTTTTAATATGGAACGTTAATATACAATTGCAAATTTGTGGTCGCTTAATTCGGTTGGGTTAAAATAAGCCTGTTATTTGGCGCATTTTCGAAATGCGAAATACCCTTTTCGACTGGGTAAAAAATCGCATATTCCGGAAAGTTAATACCCTTTTTTCTACTATTCCGGCCGTTGCTAATATATAGTAAATATTATTTAAATATATTACGCGTATGCGCTTCCCTAAAATTATCCAGTCTCCAATTGTCAAATAATTCCTGGCGTATAAGGTAATGGCAATTATATTTTCCTAGCCTTTTAACTGCTTCGTTTGGATAACAAAACCCCCCCAATATTTTAATATTTTTTATTTTAACAGGACGCGCCGCATGGGCGAATTCTATTTTCGCCTAATTTTAATATTTGTATTAAATATTTTTAAATAGTTTAACGAACAGGATTTGGTGGAGAAAACGTCAGTTTTTATTTTAACGTTGGGTCCAATTTATGTTAATTATTAATATTAGGAGTAGAATGGTGGCCGTAATACGTTTGCTAATTATATTAATCGTATATATTTGCTTTATTTCGATTTTACTACTATGGATTAGGGGTTTGTGGTTAAATTAATAAAATGGATTAAAAACAGCGATGGATTTTACGACGAAACCGCGACCGCGCGGGTTATCGGGGCCCCAATAAGGGATTTTAGCTCCTGGGTTATTAAACGCCGGGAAACCAATAAACCGTTTGAAAAAGGTATTTTTGGTAATAATAACGCCGATTTTTTGGCGGTCGTTATTCCGTTTTTTTCATTTATCGATTTTGGCCTTAATTACGATAAATTTATATTCGATTTGTTAAAAAATCCCTGTATACCCATTTCAAAAAAGGATGAAAAAAAGGACGATTCGGTCCCTGGATCGTTTACCGCGACCCTAGTTCGGAAAAAGAGGCGTGGCGCTAATAAACCCATTTTTGAAAAAACATTTAACGCTACCAAACGTTTTCGTTTTTTTTAATCGGTTTGGGTTTTTTTGTTTTGTTTTTTTTTAGGGTTTGGTGCTATAAAATTGGGGGTTTTATATATGTAATATTATAATAATTATTATTATTAGGATCCGGTTTAATGGATTTATTATTCGTGGTTAATGGGGTATTATAATAACGGTTATTATTAGGATTTTTTTTGCTGGATTTATAATTGGCGGTGGATGGAAAATATAATTTATTTGGGTAAGGAAAATGGATAAGAAATGGGTTATTTATGCGGAAAATTTTGGAGGAAGTTATACCTCGCATTTTATTTTAAACCAAATTTACGATTGGTATTTGTTTATTTGTATTTACTGGTTTTGCGGACGCTGTTTTACCTCCGTTATTCGCGGGTAAAATTACCGTTATTCGTCCATTTAATTCCTTTTTATAATGGAACGATCCTCGCCTTTACCCGTTTTGGTTTGCGTAATTTGCCTTTTATTATTTTAAATTTTATGCGCCTTTTTCGTCGGATTTTTCGTATATTCCGTCCAACAAATTTTTTTCGGTATTAATTATACCACTAATATTTAAACCGTTTATCCGGTTATATCCCTTTTCTAAATTTGCCCCTATTTTTTCAATATCCGCCTAAAATAATTGTTACGATCAAGGTATCGGGTAACCTGTTCTTAGGGTAAAGTACAGTGGGTTGAAGCAACTGAGCGTCTTGACTGGGTAACTGGGGTTCTCAATAACTGGGGTGAAATTATGATCGTTCTCAAGTAAATATTGAGGTTAACTAGAGTTTGATTGCTGTTAAGCAATCCTAAAATCGAATCTATCTACATGGTAATAAGCGTGTTTTATATAAACTATATTCCGAATGTGATTTCCTTAATTTCGCTGGATTAGTAAAATTATTTTCCTTAATTTATTGTAATTTTAAAAAATTATTAAAATTATTTTTTTGGCAGTTACGTAAAGTTACGTAATTTTTTTTTATATAATCCCTTTTTTACCGGTCGGTAATTGCTTTGGGCGGGTGTCGTTAAAAGGGGTATAACCCCACTTGGCTTCACTGGTACTGGCCCAATTTATTTGGTCGTAATATTAGGTCTCCTTTCCTTTGGCCAAATCCCTTTGGCCTTTAAATAGTCCGTATTCCCCTAATCTTTGTTTTCTGATCTTATTTTTTCCTGGCTAACCCTTCCGCGCTATATTTAATCGCGTAGCCAAATTAAAATTTGGTCGTTCGTCGACAGAACGTCGATCCGCCCTTTTTTCTTCTCTTTTGGCGTTAACGGTGGAAATACCTTCTTATTCCTCGTGTAAATTTCGTGGGGTGGCCAAATGTTCGGTCTTTCCCCAAAATTTTTCCCGCTGTATGGAGTGTTTGCGTTTTAATCGTCCTGGTTATAACGTTTTGGGTTTTTTTTCCGCGAAAATCCGGAATATTGGTTTTTAATATACTCGGATGGAATCCGAAATGGAGGCCGTTAAAAAGGCGCGTCGTCAAATTAACGCGAAAATTAAACGTTTTCGAAAACAAAAACGGATATAGTTTGAAAAAATAATGCGAATTATATTTCGCGGGATTAATAATTTGGAAGAATTGGATCGCGTGGAACGGGAGGAGGTAAAGCAGGAGGAGCGGCGGCGATCGTCCGAAGTCCTTCCTAAAATGTTACTCGAATCGCTTTTTCCGAATTCCAATTTTGTTTGGGATTCGATTTTCCCGATGGGTCCTTTAAATCCTTTTTTATTAAATAAAATAAGTGCTTTTGCGCAGCATTCGGTCGGTGAATTGCTTTTGTCCGTATATTTTAATTTGTTAATATATATTAATCGTTTTTTTGTAAGTTCGTTTAATGGTGTAGTTTCGAATTCTGGTCGATCTTTAGCTTTTGGGAATAGTAGGTGGTACTTTTTTAGGTCGTCCTTTTTTTTTGGCTAATTTGTTCGCAAATCCAATTCCTGGTAATATTAACGGAATGGTTCCTGGCAATTTTGGAGGTGGTTGAGGGGTTTCCAAATGTTTTTTTCGTGTCCGTAATTTTCCTATTTAATAAGGTATTCTATTTTACCGTAGTTGCGTTTATAATTTAATATTTGTTCGACGTCGTATGTTTTTTCCTCGTCGATTTCGATTGTTTTTTATGTACTGGTACCGGGTGGTGCTGGTTCCAATAATAATACGTGGAACGTTGGGTGGATTTTTATAGTTTTTAATAATAATAGTTTGTAATTGGTTTCGTTAATTTTTTTGTCGATTTTAAAAGGTCCAAATTTTTTGTAATTAAATTTGCTATTTAGTCGTTGTATTTTAATATTGCGTCGAATAAAATAAACGTTATTTCCCTTTTGGAAGGATAGTCCCTTTATCCGATATTGGTTGGCGTATTTGGTCATTTTTTTTCGTACGAATTCCAATTCCTGTTGGAATTTTTGGTGGAGTTTTCGTAATTCGTTTGTTTGTTTATCGGTTCGTGGGGCCGTAATCGTAATTTTTGGTTTTCCATATACCGTAGGGTTAAATCCGTAATTGGTATAAAACGGGGTTGTTTTGGTATTTTTATTTTTTAAATTATTATATACGAATTGTGTTGTGGGTAATAACCGTACCCAATTATCCTGTTTATAGTTTATATAATATTTTAGGTATTGTTTTAATATTTGGTTTGTTCGTTTTGTTTGTCCATTTGTCTGTAGGTAGAATGTTGTAAATAGTTTGTGGTCGGTTTTTAGCTATTCCATTAAAAATTTCCAGAATTTTAATGTAAAAAATTTATTTTTATCCGTGATAATGCTTTTTGGAAGTCCGTGGTTATTGACAATTATTTGTAGGAATATGTAAGCGATTTTTTCGGCGTTGCTACTTTTTTTATAGGGTAGGAAGTAGGCGTATTTAGTGAGTTTATCTATTATAATTAATATATTGTCGTATTTAATTTTAGTGAGTGGTTTTTCGGAAGGTGGTAATTTAACGATAAAATTTATTATAATAGTTTGCCAGGCCTTGTTAGGGGTTGGTAAAGGTTATAAAAACCCGTAAAGTTTATATTTGGCGGATTTGCTTTTTGCGCAAAATTCGCAATTTTTAATGGTTTTTCGTATTTTTTATCGTGTTTTTTTAAAATTATAGTGCTGTTTTAACCGTTTCCATATTTTGGAAATCCTTTGGTATCCGTAAGCTTTATTTTCGTGGATTTTCCGTATTTTTTTTGGTATAATTACCGTATTGGTCGTTATAAGACTTCGGTAAACTGGTAAAAGGTTTCCGTTATCGTTTACCGTAAAGATCTTCCGTATTTCCTCGGGTATTATATTTTTATGGTTTGGTTTTTTGCTAAAGGCGTCGACTTTACCATTTTTTATTCCTTTTCGGTAAACAATTTTAAAATGGAATTTTAATAGGAATTTTGCCCATTTAATTTATCGTTTGTTTAACACCTTATTAGTGGTAAAATGGGTTAAATTTTTATGGTCCGTGTAAATTAATATTTCGTATTTAATTCCGGATAATTATGGTTTCCATTTTTCAAATGCTCGGATAATAACCATAAATTTTTTATCGTGGATTTGGTAATTAAGTTCTGGTCCATATAATTTTTATAAAAAAAAGGCGCAAAGGTGCAGGCGTCCTTCTTCGTTTTATTGGTTAAATTGTCCTCCGATTACGTAATCGGATGCGTCGGTTTCGACTTCGAAGGGTTTCGTTGGGTCTGGTATTTTAAGGATCGGTTTTTATGCTATTGCATTTCGTAGCTGTTCGAAAATTTGCTATATTTGTTCCGTCCATTGGAATTTTAAGTCCTTTTTGGTTATATTGGTCAATAGGGTGGCGATCGCGCCGTAATTTTTAATAAATTTTTTGTAAAAGTTCACGAATCCAAAGAATACCCGAACGTTTTTTACGTTTTATAATTGGGGCCATTCCTTTACTGTTTGGATTTTTAATTTTTCCATCCTAATTTTTCCAGGGGCGATAATATATTTTAGGAAATTAATTTGTTTGCTGTGAAAAATGCATTTTTCGGGTTTGATTAAAAGTTTAGCGTTTTGTAGTTTTTGTAAAATTATATGGACGTATTTTTTATATTTTTCCAACGTTTTGGAAAAAATAAGGATATCGTCCAGGTAAATAACGATAAAAATGTTTAAGTATTTTTTAAAAACGTGGTTAATTATGGTTTAAAAGGTTGCGGGGGCGTTGGTGAAACCGAAAAATATTACCAGGTATTCGTAATATCCTCGTTTAGTGCGAAATGCTGTTTTCCATTCCTCGCTTTCCTTTATGCGGATTAAATTATATATTTTTTTAAGGTTTAATATCGTAAATTATTGTATTTGGTAAAATATATTTCGAAATTCTCCTATTAGTGGGAGCGGGTAGTAATTTTTTATTGTAATATCGTTTAATTGTTTGTAATCCACGCATAATCGTAATTTTCCGTTCTTTTTTGGTACGAAAAGGATTGGGTATTTTGCTGGTAATATCGATGGTTTAATATAGCTTTTTTTGAAGTTTTCTGCGAAATATTCGTTTAAAACCTCTATTTGTGTCGGATTTAAACCGTATATTTTATAAAATTTTGGTTGGGTTCCTTTTTTCAATAGTATTTCGTGGTCGAACGGACTGTATTCGGGTAATCCTGTTTCGAATTTTTGGTTAAATAATCGTGTATAATTTTGGTATTTTTTTGGGATTTTACCGTTTTTGGTCTGTTTTTTCGTGGTTTGTATTATATAATTGGATCGGTTTTGGCCTGTAAATAGTCGTTTTTCTTCCGATATTGGTTCCGGGGTTGGTCGTCCTTCCTATAAATACGCCATTTGTTTTATTTAGTTTTTCCGTGCCTTATATTTCCTATATAAACCCTGCTATATTGGAGGTCGTTTAATAATTAGGTGTTTTTCCTATTAAATTTGGCCTATAATCCAATTTATCCGGGGGTTATTCCTTTTAAACCAGGGAATTCCTAAAATTATATTTTTATTCCCTATTTCCGTAATGTCTAAAATGATTTATTTTTTTCGTTTATAGTTTTCCATCCAAAGGTATACGGTCTCTGTTTCGATGGTACCGTTCCCGTATAAAACTATTTTTCTTTTTACGGTTTATAATCGATATAATTTTTCCTTTTATCGCCAAAATATTCGTCGTTTTTTCACGATTTTTGGAAAAATGTAATTGCCTTATATTCCGCTATTAAGGAACGCTCGTATGGGTTTTCCATTAAATCGTATATTTAGGAATATATATTCGTGTGCTACTTTCGTGGTTTGCGTGGCGTTCAGGGTTTTTTATTCCGTTTTTATTGCTACCGTTTAGTGCCCTGTACCGTCTGGTTATCCTAGTTTTTTGGCTTGCTGGATTTACGTCGTGGGTCTTTATTTTTTTTATTTCGGGGCGTATAGCTGTTTTTAACGTTAATTTTATTAAATCGGTACCCTGTTGGTGCAGGCGTTTTTCGTGCGTTTATGGGTATTTCATTGTTTTTAACGTTGGGGTTCCACATAATTCTGGTTATGGGTGCGGGTCCTAGTTATTATAATTTCGTTTCGTGCCATACCTATGTTTTGGTTAATATATATATTTTGCAAATGTTTCGGGTGCATTCGTATTATGGGAATTGTTTTTAATTGTAGTATACTATAGGGTAGTCGTTATAAGGGGTGAAAATTACCGCTAATTCGGTATTGAATTTTATTTTAATTTCCCAATTGGGTAGTTTAATAGTGGTATATATTTCGTGGATGCTTGTTGTTTTGCGTCGTCGTGGGAAGAAATCGTGGATTATTTTTCTGCTAAAATATAATCCGCAATTGTTTCGAAAACATTTTGCCTAAAAAATTTTTGTATATTTGGGATATTTGGTATCCAAAATTGGGTGGTTTCCGAAAATTGGATCGATTAATCCTATGGGGTTTTGTATTTGTATTCGAAATGGTATTCCGGGAAATTGCACTAATTGGTCGTTTCGGTATAAATCGATAAGTTTTTTTTTATATATATAAGGGTTGTTTTCCCTTATTACACTGTATAGGTTTAAAAATATAGTTTTTTTTTCGCTAAATTCGTTTTTTAATTCGTTATTAGATTCGTCCGTTGGGGTTTGTTGGATTATCCGGATGCGGTGGGTTTATCCCAATAGTTTTAATTTTAATTCCGATTTTTTTGAGGTATTTAATTTTGTAAATTCGGGTAATTTAGCGTTTTGTTTGCGTAATTGTGCCGGTGGTTTGGTTTTAATAGGTATACGGTTTTTTACTGCTAAAATCCGAATATTTTTAAATTTTTGTGGGTATTATCCTGCGTCCATTTTTACGCTGTTGTGGATTATGCAATTATCGTCGTAATATATGGTCCAGCTTTTTAAACTGTATTAATCCGGTGGTATTTGTTGGTGGGTGGTGGTATTTAATTTTCGTGGTTTTTTGGAATCGGGGTATAGGTCCGGAGTGTTTTGGGGATAAAATTTGGTTATATATCCTGGTTTTTCGCATTTAAAACATTTACCACTTTTGGGATCTTTGCGAAGTTTTTTATATTGGGTCGCGTTAAGGTTTATGGGTCCGCTATATATTCCGTAAAAAATATTGTACTGGCGAAACGGTTTGGGGTATTGGTATTTGCGTCCCGTGTTAGCTTATCGCAAAATTGGCCCCTATACGCTACGTTTTTCGCGTCGTTCCAATTTCCGTTCGTAAAATCGGTTATCGATTTTGATTGCTAGTTTTACGTACTCGGTTAGGGTATCGGGTCGTTTTTTTTTAATAAATTCGTTTTTAACTTTTTTTTTAAATCCCGTATAAAAACGTACCATTAGGGTTTCGGGGCCCCATGGTAATTTGGCGGTAATTTATCGAAATTTACTGGTATATTTGGATACCGATTTGGTTTAAATAAGGCGTACTAATTTATATTTAGCTGTGCGTTCCTCGTTTGGGTTGCCGAACGCTCCCCTAAAACATTTTTCGAAATTCTCGTAATCGTCGAAAATGCGGTTGGTTTCAGTTTTACGGTTTTCTTCCTTATTATAGTCCAAATAATTTCGTAGGATTGGTTTAAACCAAGTAAACGTATTGCTTTTTAATAGCGAAATTGCGTAGGTAACCTTTTTTGCGTTATTATCGAAATTGTTTTCGTTAAAATAAAGGTAAACCCGGGTTCCCGTAAGGAATCCCTGCAGGGTACCTGGGGTGCTATTATAAGGTGATAGTAAAAAGTATTTAATATGGTTTTTATTGGTTCGATTAATTTATTCGGTTATTCGTTCCTGGAATTGTCGATTTTTTGTTTGGAACGTCGCGACCATTTAACGCAAAGCGTTAGCGTTGGCCGGAGCGTTAGTGGTAAAGGGGGTTTAAAGGGTGGGTTTGTTGGAAGACATTGTTTCGGCGATACTGCTCGGTATATTTTAAAATAAAATATTGAATAGGAGCAATTAAAATGTTACGATTAAAGTATCGGGTAACCTGTTTTTAGGGTAAAATATAGTGGGTTGAAGCAATTAAGCGTTTTAATTGGGTAATTGGGGTTTTTAATAATTGGGGTGAAATTATAATCGTTTTTAAATAAGTATTAAGGTTAATTAAAGTTTAATTGCTGCTAAGCAATCCTAAAATCGAATTTATTTATATGGTAATAAGCGTGCTTTATATAGACTATATTCCGAATATGATTTCCTTGATTTCGCTGGATTAGTAAAATCATTTTCCTTAATTTGTTGTGATCTTAAAAAATCATTGAGATCATTTTTTTGGCAGTTACGTGAAGTTACGTGATTCCTTCTTATATAATCCCTTTTCTGCCGGTCGGTGATTGCTCTGGGCGGGTGTCGTTAGGAGGGGTGTGACCCCACCTGGCCTCACTGGTACTGGCCCAACTTGTCTGGTCGTAACAATAATACGCTATTGGGGCGTACGATTTTTTAATTAAATACCTCTAATTTGTCGCCCATTAGCTTTTTTAAACCCAGGTATAATAAATTAGGGCCGTCGAAATCGAAATTAGGTAATATTTCGGCCTTTTCGTTTCCCCAACCATTTTGGAATAACAAATATATATAATGGATTATATTTTAATTGGTTAATATTATATGGTGTTTGCTGTTAATACGTGTACGGGCGATGTTTTCCAATATTTTGCGCACCGTAATTGCGATTGGCCCCATCGTTGCACAATTTAGGAATATTTTTCGCAAATCGTGCGTGGAATTGCGGTTATTTTTAATATTTATAGCGAAACCCCTATTAATATGTTTAATTGTTAAATTTACCGGTTTAAATCCATTCCCGGCCGTGGTACATTTTACGAACGCTAATTTTAAAATCCCGGTGCGCAGCGGTTAATTTGTAACCTTTGGTCGTAATAACCAAATTAAATATAGCATTTTAAGGCCATAGTTTTTTGCTTTACAACCGTAGAAAAATAGGACTAATTGCGGTACTATAGTTTCCAATACGCCGTAATTTCCTTGGTGGAACGCGTTTATTATTATCCATAAAAGGTTAATTATTTGCAAATAACGGCGTTGCGTGCGGAAGGCGATATTAATTTTGGGTTTTATATCCCATAATTTAATATTTATTAAACCGTTAATATAACCAGCGAATATATTATCGTAAATACGGTTTACCACGGAAATATATATATTATATAATATATCGGTAAAAGCTTTTTCCAGGGCGTTTTTAAAAATTTAATCCTTATTTAATAATCCGTTTGGGATTAAAATAACAATTATAATGCATAAAATGCGGGACCGGAATATATTTTGTAAAAACCGTAAAGCGTGGTAAAATTCCTTTTTATTTTTTTAAAATTGGTTATATTTCCCCAACCCTGTTATATTTATAAATATAATGGGGGCGTAATATTGCCACAATTGGTTAATAAAATTAAATTCGATATAAAAAAACGTTGGTATGGGTAATATCCATTATTTTTTGTTAAAAAATTAAAATAATTCGATATAAATTCCCTAAATGGTACGGATATATAACGTTGTTTTTTAATCTTTATAAACGAGGAGCAGGACGGAAAAATAATCGAAATGGTCGGGTAGCAGGTTTAAAAAACGCTTAAAAAGGATTTCGTGGATTTGGATAATTTTTGCGTATTTCCCTTCGTTTTCGGTAATGGCGGGGGTTTGGATAAGGTAGGAGGTTAATATAACTCGTGCGAGGGTAGGGTATTATAGGATTGCTCCAGGCGTATATGGGCGGTTGGGGAATAAAAAACCACAAATTTGGTATATTATATAATATTTGGCGCCTTTATAATAGGTGTCCGGATATTATAAAAAGGCGGGCGTTTGCAACCATTTTTGGCGGAAAAGTACGGTGGCGTGCCATTGGGATTGCGTGTATCGTTTAAGTCCTAACGTTAATATAAAGAGATACGATGTTAAATTTTGCATTCGGTTACGTCTTCCATATCCAAAATCCTGTATTTTGTCCAGAAAGTTAAAATTGTTATATACGAAGGATAATATTAGGTTACGAGCGATCCTTTTTAAATTTATCTATATATTAATATATATATATATATATATATATATATATATATATATATATATATATATATAAAAAATTATTATTGCTGTTCGCGGTAAAAGCTAAATATAAATATGGATATTGCTAATAACGTATTCGGGTAACGGCGACAAGCTATTGGGTTTACCGTTTAATAGTTTTATAAAATAAATATATTCCAAACCCGGATAATATATCTATAATACGTCGTGGAATTCCATTATTTATAAAATATAATGCGAATACGCGTAGCAAATAATTGTTTTTTTGGGGGGAATATCCGTGGGTTAAAATCGCCAATATTAATATAACGCGTTAATCCTTTAACGTTAAGGGGTTTGTAATTTTTAAAAAAGTATTTGGTTCCAGGTGTACTACGTTCGAAATTTGTAACGATGGATAAAACGGGCGGTAACCCCGGGAATGCAATAATAATAAAAATATAAATTTGTATAATATTGGCGTTTTGGACGGGAATTTTTGGGTGGACGTGTCGAATACCTGTTTAAATTAATCCATATCGCTTACGTTTTTGGCGGAACAATTTTTTATTCCCGAAAATTGGAAATTTGTAGGCTCGAACCGGTTAAAAAGGCGTAAATATTATATTAATTGCTACAATTCCCTACGTAAAAGGTCGGTTTTAATGGGCGTAAAAAATTTATTATTAAAACGGTATTCGACTTTATTAGCGCGTAAACGTTTTCGGATTTAAAGGTTTCGTAATATTTTTTTAAAAAAAAGTATTCGCGATGGGGTAAATCGGGTAATTTCGTAAAAATTTACCGCTATTACCCAAACGTGGATAAATTGCGTAAAATTGGTGCGTCGGTAACGGTTACGCCAAAATTTGGTAATATCGCGAATAAATTTGGTTTCGGGGTTTATTTCCGTTTCGGATTTGGATTTTTTCGGTAATTGCTTTTAATCGATTAAAAAAGGCCTAAATTCCTATTTATTTTCGAATATACGATTGGGCGATAATAATTGAAATAGCGATAAAAACGAAAATAATTACGATATCGATAAAGGTAATAGGGTTAAATCGGACGTAAAATATTGGGTTGCAAATTGCGCGGATGGGAATATTTTTTCGGGTATATTTATTAATATTATTGGAAATATGTTTTTTATTATTGGATTCGGGTTTTATTTGGTTTAATAATGTATTAAATAAAGGTTAATATGCGTAAATATATGGTATAATGGTAAAAATTTTTTATTTTTTTGTGTGTCGGGGGGAATAGTGGTTGGCGATATCGCAATATTGGGTAGTCTCAGGGCTCATCCCTGAAGCCCAAAGCTCCACAATTGATCCACTCCGTTCGCTTCGCTCCACTTCGTGGCTCAATTGCGGCTTTGCAATGTACCTGTGGGTCCATCCAAAAAACGCTTTGGTTCAGGTCTGAGGACAACTTGTCGATTTTCGCCGTTCATGGCGGTATTTTTGGCCTTTTTGCGACCGACACTCCCTTATTATTCCACAACCACGCAAAATATCGAAAAAAGAAAACATCGTTGAAAATAGGAATTGGTAGGCCTTTTTTATCAATTTAAAATTTTTTGCACCCGGTACGCCAGTCAAAAGTTGGATATAGCCCGCCCTTTATCCGTTTATAGCGGTATCCCCATTATCAACCCAGAAACACCATCGATACCCATTTCGCATTTTAATAATAACGATTATAATCCGTTAAAATTTATATGTAAAAAATCGCAAAAGCGAAAGGAACTTTCACATACAAATTTTAATCCAAATATCGCAAAAATATTTACTTTACAATCCTTATAGGGTAAATTCCACTTAATATATTATACGTCCACCCATAAACACCATCGATACCCATCTCGCATTTCACCAATAACGATTATAATCCGTTAAAACTTATATGAGGAAAATCGCAAAAGCGAAAGGAATCTCTACATATAAATTTTAATATAAATAACGCAAAACCACTAATTTTACAATCCGCATAAGGTATATATCATATAATACGCTATATATCCACCCATTAAAAAAGACCATTATTTCCGCAAATCTTTATATATTCGTATTAAATTACATATATATAATATCCCGAAACACGCCCACATATATTTCGCTTTCCCACCAGATCGACGCAATTTTTCGCGGTCCCAATCCCGCACACGCGGCGGCAAATACCTCCTCCGACGTACACATCCTCCCGGAATTATACGC
The DNA here is from genome assembly GCF_004337985.1 of Pyricularia pennisetigena. Taxonomy (NCBI): domain Eukaryota; kingdom Fungi; phylum Ascomycota; class Sordariomycetes; order Magnaporthales; family Pyriculariaceae; genus Pyricularia; species Pyricularia pennisetigena. The sequence continues at coordinate 4,690,990 of NC_043740.1, forward strand.
CAAAACTAAAGCTTTTGGTAATTTAAACCTACAATATAAGCTCGTTTCCTCAGCTGCTACATGGTTTTTAAACCTCCACAAACCCCCCAATACTCCTGCACGAATCCCACACTATAACCAAATGCAGTGTATACACCGGGTTTTATACAATATAAAAAATGTTATCTTGCTGGCAAAAACCGGGTACGGGAAAAATATAATACTGCAAACTACCTCGGTAATTCGCAATAACACCATTACTATACAAATAATCCCATTAAACAAATTAGGGCAAAAACAGTTACGCAATATATAACGTTATCCCGCCGCGAACCCCAAATTAATCGACCAATCCATTTTAAACGTAAATATAAATATGCGGTTTTTATTACCAAAACTAATTCTATTTAGCATAACCTTTTTTGGAACCCGCAAACCGCTTGTAAACACACGCACATTCTTTTAAACCCGGAACAAGCCACCAGTTACCGATTCCTTAAACTCTTTCGAAACCCCATATTCCACCAACGCATCGTTTTGTTTGCTATTAATAAATTTTACATAATTTCACAGTGGAAGGATTTTAGGGAATCGTTTTCCATACTGCGTTTAGTCCGGGCAATTATACCAGCAAACGTATTTATATTCGGGTGCACCGCAACCTTTACAATAAAAGTTAAAATTTACGTCCTCGACCAATTGTATTATAAAAGGACAATGCGTTTCGTTAAAACGCCTTTCGACCGACCCGAAATTACGATTATAATACAGTATTTGGAACGCAAAACCTTTATTAACGATTACCGGCGCCTCCTATTCCTAATAGGGAATGCCATACCATTATCCGCCACCCGTATTTTTAAAATTATTATATATATGGACGCCAGGAACCGCATTATCCAAACACGCCAATTCCTAATGAAAAACCTCGTATTTAGGAAATTTACTAAACGAAACGCAACCGATATAATTATCCGGTACAATGCATTTACACCTGAAGTCGACAAAACTAAAATTTACGCAAAATTTTCCAAACCGGATTCTAAAGCTCGCATTATATTTTCCACTTTATTTTTGGGCATGGGTATGGATATACCTAATATGGAACGTGTAATGCAATACGGCGCGTTAATATTAAACAACCCCGCAAACCTGTGGTAAAAGTTCGGACGAACCGCACGCGGGCCCAACCGTAAAGGAACCGCATATTTTTTTGCGCCTTACTGGTATTTCGATACGCAGGGGTCCATCGCTAAATACAAACTAACTAAGCCAAAATTATTAATTAAATTAACCAAACAACCCGTAGTATTACGAGGAAACGCTAAAAGTTTACAAACTACCCATTTAAATTTTTTAACGTATTTACAAACGCGGTTATTCCCCATTAACCTTCCACGTGTCGCTAAATCTGATTTAGACGACAATAACCGGGCAAAAGCGTCGGAATTACCACAAACCGGCCTTTTGGGTATATTTGAACCACGCGTTCCGCCCTATTGGACGCAACAGGAAATAATAAATAGGAAAAAATTAAAAAAGGAGGCGCCAAATATGCAAACCTTCGCCAACGCTAAATATTTTCGACGAGCTATATTGGACTTTATACAGGAAACGAATCCATCCTTTATAACAAACCAACCTGAAAACTGTTGCAACACCTGCGTCCACCAAATTGGAGTTTTACCCGCATTACCCCCTAAAAAGCAACCAATTAAAATACCCAGGAAAGATTCCAAAAAAGGTTATATGCTTAAACAATTGGATAAATGGGGTACCCATTTTGCAACAACCATCCTTTACCCAAACCCGCGGCGGTTATACGACCTACCATCCCAGCTGGTGCTACCCAAACCAGTAGCCTTTAATATCGTTAAAAAGCTCGTCCATTCTTATAACCGGGAATAGACGAAAAACGATTTGCTGGAAAATGTTCCAGATTTACAATTAATTGAATGGTTTGAACAACATAGCGATTATTTCGTTGCTTAACTCCCAATAATATACGAAAATGGGATACGAAATTACGCCTCCTATTTGCACAAATAATAAGAAAAAAGGCGGCGGAATCAAAGCACGGTGGCACCTCAGGAAACGATAAATATAATTAACAATTATTCGGGAAAACAAACTAATAAACGCCGACGAACGAATTAAACGGTATTATAACCATAGGTTGAAATGCTGGTCAGCGTTAACGGTTGTAAAAATATCCAGCATAAAAACGCCCATAAATTTATAACCCAAAAGCTAAAGGGCGAATAAGGTCAAATTTTAATTAAATTAAATAACGTACCCTGGATTATAAAAGGGTCGAGCGATAAAAAAGGCGACGCCGAATTGGACTAACCAGGGGGGGAGGATTAAACAGCGCAAGGTATACAATTGTCAAATACCAAAATCCCCAATTAACGGCCTAAATAGAACGACCAAATGCTGGATAGTAATAATTATCACGTAAACTGAGAACTTGGATTATATATAGGCTGGCACGGCGTAACGGCGCCCCGATTAAAAATAAAAGGGTTCGATATTGCGAATTGTAACAACTGTTACGGCTAAACTCCGGAAATTTTGGCGTCTCCACTTTGACCTTATTTTATCAGCAAAAAGCCCCACACGTAAACCCAATTATAAATACCTCCTTTTTTATCTTTATTAGCTTTTTTTCTTTTTTTTTACAACAAAAACCTTTTTCCCAGCCGCCAGATTCTTTTTATGACGATTAATAAAAAATTGTGACGATTAAACCAGCGTTTAATTTTTAACCAACAAACGTAACAATTGTTACAATCGCAAAATTGCCTCAGCAAATACTGCAAACACATTCGTTAGGAAACCTGACTAAAGCATTTTTAATTGGATAAAGCTATTTATACCTTACCCACCCAAGCAGGCATTAACCCAGTCGTGACGAGGGTAAATTATAATTAGCGCCCCTGCATCGCAAAGGTACCCCCACCCGGCTAGGTCCGGGGCAAATTAACTAACCTTATTGTGACAATAGTCACAATAATTGCTCTAATTCGCCAAAAACCGTAACAATTGTCACAATTACGTTCCCTTATCACCATAGCTCCCAAAAAAAGCCAGAAAGGTAAAACCTCCGCCCAAGCCACCACCAAATTTACGTTGGAATATATACCTAATAATATTAAACTACCTACCAACCTAATAATTACACCACAAAAAGGAACGCGGACAAAAAAAATAAACCAGTATTTTAAGGATTTGGAAAATCACGACGCGGATACTGCAATTATTTTGGAGCTAAATTTTGCTCGGTTGGACCGTTTTACATTACAAGGTTATTCGGATGCAACCGGAATCCCCCTAAATTTTCCCCCCATTCCTAATAATAATAATAACAATTAAGATAATGCTAACATGGATTCCGGCGATAATAAATCTACCCCCGCCCCCGTCGATAAGGATGGAAATAATACCGATATGGACGCCGGCGATAACGAACCTGCCCCCGCCCCCGTCGATTATAATAACGACGATATTTATATGGGCGAAAGCGATAACCAGCCTGCCCCCGCGTCCGCCAATAAAGGCGATAATAATACTAATATGGACGATAACCATAACGAACCTGCCCCGGATTTGGACAACCGCCAATTGCAAACTCCCCTAGCATCCTTTAAACCACCTACCAACGCATTATCCCCGCCACTAAAAAACCCCAAAAACCGGCCCCCTGCACCACAACCGGAAATTATTGTTAACCCGGCACCCGCGCCACTAAATAGGCCGCCCGCACCCCGTACACACAAAACCACCACCGCTCGGCCAACCAAAGCCAATTTCATTTCGGTATCGCGGACGCAGCCCAAACCTAATTCGACGCCAAACAATGGACCAGTAAATTTCGCATAACCCGAATATTATTTCCCATCGCACAAGGACACGGATCTCCTGGATCGCCTGCCCGTCCCGTTATGGAAGGATTTTCAACTGGGTAAAAACCAATCCGTATCGGCGATAACCATTACAACCTGGCGCAAAGCAAGGAATACAAATATTACCAAAATGGCTCGCATTATACCCCATTTGGGCTATATTAACTGCCTTAAAATTAATAACAATACCAACCCGCCCACCTGGTTCGGTCGCGGAAATAACATTTTCCGCAACACGAACGAAACCCCAATCGCCCAAACCCCTAAACGCCTTTAATCCGCTGCTGGCGTCGCCGCAGCAAAAGCACGCGTTAATGGCCAAACTTTGGCATACCATCTTAACAGTAATTCGTCGAATATAAACGAGGTGATGGTCGTACTTGGCTACGAAACGACAAATGCTTTGGCACAACATACTAATACAACAGGTTAGTGTTTCCTTTTATTGGATTGCGACAATTATCACAATCCCTGCACTAATATATCCTGCTACTTATTATATTGTAACAGCTGTCACAATCTTTTGCGGTAATACCAAACAATCACTGCTATAATGTGACAGCTGTCACAATCTGGCTTTCACCCTTTTATATATTTTGGGATAACGGGCACAATTTTAATTATTAGCTAACTTATTTTCAATCGCCGACGTATTCGGCTTTTTAGTTTATTTTAAGGTAAATAATCCCGGCAAATAAATTAAAGGTAACAAAATGCCCGTTTAGTACAAGACTTTGGCCTCCGTACCGGATATATTTAACGACAGGGGTACTAAACCCATTTTCGATAATCTGGCAAATCGGCGTCGCCTACCCCCTGTCCCCCCCCTCATCCGCCAAAGCGATATTAACCTCCCCGGGCTAAGGATATTCGCAAATAAATTTAAACCGGCTATAATTCCCACAATCTTCGCCACAATGTTAATTTACCTGCGGACAATAACCACCGGATTTAACCTTAAAAACGGCGATTTAAAATTCAAAACCGCTAACCCTGGACCATATGTGTATAGCGGTTATTACATCGACGATTAATTTAAAGCTTGCTACCATTTCCTTTACTTTGTTTCTCGCCGGTAGGGAAAAATCGTTATTGGAAATAAAAAAAGTCCTAACGATTTTGGTGGAAACTACCGCAACCCTTTTAAATTTAATGTCGAGCAATTTTCCACCCTGCTTGCTGTCGCCGATTATACAGCCATCGCCGACAACGTCATCGCCCTGAATAATTTGCATTTAATGCAATTTTAGCATCGTTTGGTTGCCCGTTCGCGAACCGACCAAACCATCGACGTCGCCAATTTATTTGGTTTTAACCGCGCCTGCTACAACAGGACGATAATAATATTCGCTATCGATACCTGGTCCCGTTTTAAGCCCATTAAGGTCGGACGGCTAAAAAAGAAAAAAAAGCGTGCAAATTAAGTTCAAATGCACCCATTGGATTTGTTGACATTTAAAGGTATTTTCAACAATTTGTACGACGAGGGGCGGTTCCATCGTCCCATCCTTACCAAACCCAAAACAAAAATCACCGAACTTTATCCCAAATTTTTTGGCGACGACCAATAAAACGATTTCCTCAATTTTATACAAACCCAATCCACTATCGCCGATCGATTTGCTAATATGGACCGCGCAAAAAAGGAAATTTTCGAGGACGCCCGCGAAAAAATCCTAGCGGTTTCCTTAACATATTATGCGCAATTTTCTATTTTGACCAAGGGTTATCCCTGGACTGGTTATTTCTCTAATTCGGACGCGATTTAGGCTGCTATAAAAAAGTTGCGCCTTTTTTAAAACACTTTGCCTATCGACGGTCTAAATACCGATAACAAAATCGGTTTCAAATACAAGAAAATCAAGGGCAAATACTTTTGGTTTAACTGGGATATACCTAATGCTCCTTTTGGTCGCCATTAGTTACCCCATTAACTGGCTGGTAAATTATATATGCATTATCCCTAATAATTGTAATTATCGTTACAATTTTACCCCTATTTTTGTGATTACTGTCACAATCCTGCCCCTATTTTTGTGACTATTATTACAATCCCACCCCTATTTTTGTAACTATTATTACAATTTTTGTTTTTGCTAAACTAACTTCTTTTTCGGTTTAAATACCCACACCCTACTAAAATTGGAGCAGTCAACTTTTAAAAGTTGGCTATTAGCCAACGAAATGGGTACGGGAAAAACGATTATTTATTTTACGGCGACTTATATATGGTACATCCGTTGCCAATACGACCGATTTATCCAAAATACCGACGGATGTTTTCCCACCTTGATTTTCGTCCCGGCCAGCCTTGTTTCGCAGACATTTAAAAAGGCAGTAACCAATTTCCCAACCCTCGACGTTAAATATTACTATGGTTTAACCGAGGTATGCGCTGCCGATGCCCCGCGAACGGCTGCTATTTTTACCCAAGCGCAATTTTACGATACCTTAACCAAATTCGCCGCCCGCAAATCTGATCCCAAATCTGCGGGCACGGTTATTATTACATTTTATTCGACATTCCTAATCCGAAAAACTAAGCAATTGGACGAAATCTATAACGCGGAAAAGGTGTTTAACCCATAATGCATGGATGAGGTTATCGATTCCAATCCTTAGCAGCGCCCCCCCGACGTCGACAATTTCGACGATAATTCCGATATTAAAAATAATACCCAGTAAATATTTTTTGTAACAGTTGTTATAATTTCGTTATATTAACATATTTGTTTAAACTAAATAATTTTATCAGGAACCGTTAACGTAAAAACGGTCGGAAGGCCGATTTTTCCACGGGCGAAAACATTAAAAATATCCGGCGTTTGGTTATATATTTACCATCCGGTATTTTTTTTCAGCGTGTGATTGGAGACGAAACTCAATGCCTCCGCTACCGCGAATCGATAATACACCGCGCATTTCGCCTCATCCCTTGCGTTAATCGGGGCATGGCCACTACCACGCCGATTATTAACAAAATTAGGGACATTACTGGCTTTAATGCCCTGGTTTGGGACAAAACTGCGATCCCTTTCGCCCGACTTAAAGGCTTATCCTAGGAAAATATGCTTACGGTTAATTATATTTGGGAAAATAGTGGTTATTTCGTCGTTTTTAATATCGATAAAAACACCAGAACTTCCTTATAAAAATTCGAATCGATAGGTTGGAAATAATAGCTATTTCACCCTCGAATTTTAAACTTTATAACTTCTACCACCACACCAGACGAAAAATCGTTAATGATTTTTAAACACACGGGCGTATTTACGGTACGCAGGGGTATGGACACCGGGTTCACCTTACCCAACGGTATAATTATTTATCCCCGTAAACGCATTCCGCCCTATAGCATTATTATTAAAAAGCTCCAATTTGGCCACCGTTTCGAAAACGTTATAACGAATACCGAAGCAATTTTCAAAAATATTATTACCGCATTCGTGGGCGAAAATACCGACGATATTGGTCCCGCTCCATTAGGAGCTCCCACTAATGCGGATATTACAGCTGGTGACCGCCAAACTTCGGCTTCTTTTAATATAAGTCTTATCCGCTTGCTGCAGTTTTTGGCAATTAACTACCTCTTTTAATTAATAATCTACGCCGAGGACGACACCCGGGATGTTAATTCGGCGGAACTGGGTAAAATGTTGGCGTTAAAAGGAGTGGATTTTAAGGCCAAATACCGCAACGTCCGACAAAATTTTAAAAAAAGCTTACAGGAAGGAAAAACCCGCTTTGGATCGGTAATTGTGGACGCTTTAATTCAATATAGCGGCGACGGTCCCCTTAACTGGGTTTACTCGAAAACCTGCACTAATTTTAAAACGCTACCTCCGTCGGGCAGGGCTAAAATAATTTATTTTATATTAAACGAATCGCCATTTATTGCCCGCGTGGTCGAAATTTGCATGGAGGAAAAGAAAAAAGGTTAACGCGTCCTGGTTATAACCCCCAATCCTTAAATTCAAACGTAAATTGGCCATATAATAACAGTTATTACAATCCCTTTCCTTCCCCACAACTATTGTAACAATTGTTACAATTTTTATATTTCTGGATTATAATAAATGTTACAATAACTGTTGTTTTTCCATTCTTGTAACAACTGTCACAATTTTTAATATACCTGCTAACTTTTTTAATTTTATTGCTTTTATTTTGGAAAAAACCAACTTCGGTGTGGCTATTATCCGATCAGGCCTGTCCCAAACCGAACGCGATAAAACCGTTTCCGATTTCACCGATTCCAGCTCCAGTTTTAACGTTTATATCCTAAACATCAACATTTCCAACGCTGGTTTTAATTTGCACCCCAACTGTTGCACTGGCATTATTATCCCTTTAATATGGAACGCCAATACACAATTGCAAATTTGTGGTCGTTTAATTCGGTTGGGTTAAAACAAGCCTATCATTTGGCGCATTTTCGAAGTGCGAAGTACCCTTTTCGATTGGGTAAAAGATCGTATGTTCCGGAAGGTTAATACCCCTTTTTCTACTGTTCCGGCCGTTACTAATATATAATAGATATTATTTAAATATATTACGCGCATACGTTTCCCCAAGGTTATCCAATCTCCAGTTGTCAAACAACTTTTAACGTATAAAGTAATAGCAGTCATATTCTCCTGGCCTTTCAACTGTTTCGCTTGGATAACAAAACCCCCCCAGCATTTTAATACCTTTTGTTTTAATAGAACGCGCCGCATAAGCGAATTTTATTTTCGCTTGGCTTTAATGTTCGTGTCAAATATCCCTAAACAATTTAACGAACAGGACCTGGTGGAAAAAACGTCAGCTTTTATTTTAACGTTGGGTCCAGTTTATATTAATTACCAATACTAAAAACAAAATGGTGGCCGTAATACGTTTGCTAATCACATTAATCGTACACATTTGCCTTATTTCGATTTTACCACCATAAATTAGGGGTTTGTGGTTAAGTTAATGAAATGGATTAAAAACAGCGATGGATTTTACGACGAAACCGCGACCGCGCGGGTTATCGGGGCCCCAATAAGGGATTTTGGCTCCTGGGTTATTAAACGCCGGAAGACCAATAAACCGTCTGAAAAAGGTATTTCTGGTAACAATAACGCCGATCCTTTGGCGGTCGTTATTCCGTTTTCTTTATTTATCGACTTTGGCCTTAATTACGATAAATTTATATTCGATTCGTTAAAAAAGCCTTGCATACCCATTTTAAAAAAGGATGAGGAAGAGGACGATTCGGTCCCTGGATCGTCTACCGCGACCCCAGTTCGGAAAAGGAGGCGTAGCGCTGACAAACCCACTCCTAAAAAGACATTTAACGCTGCCAAACGTTTTCGTCTCTTTTAATCGGTCTGGGTTTCTTTGTTTTGCTTTTTTTTTGGGGTTTAGTGCTATAAAATTGGGGGTTTTATATATGTAATATTATAACAATTGTCACTATTGGGATCCGGTTTAATGGATTTATTACTCGTGGTTAATGGGGTATTATAACAACGGTCACTACCAGGATTTTTTTTGTTGGATTTATAATTGGCGGTGGATGGAGGATATAGTTTATTTGGGTAAGGAAGATGGATAGGAAACGGGTTATTTATACGGAGGATTTTGGAGGAAATTATACCTCGCATTTTATTTTAGACCAAATTTACGATTGGTATTTGTTTATTTGTATTTACTGGTTCTGCGGACGCTGTTTTGCCTCCGTTATTCGCGGGTAAGGTTACCGTCATTCGTCCATTTAATTCGTTTTTATAATGGAACGATCCTCGCCTTTGCCCGCTTTGGTTTGCGTGATTTACCTTTTATCACTTTGAATTTTATACGCCTTTTTCGTCGGATTTTTCGTATACTCCGTCCAGCAAATTTCCTTCGGTATTAATTATATTACTAATATCTAAACCGTCTGTCCGGCTATATCCCTCCTTTGGATTTGCCCCTGTTTTTTTAATATCCGCCTGAAATAGCACGTTGTTGGGGCGTACAACTTTTTAATTGAATACCTCCAATTTGTCGCCCATTAGCTTTTTCAAACCCAGGTATAATAAATTAGGGCCGTCGAAGTCGAAACTGGGTGATACCTCGGCCTCTTCGCTTCCCCAGCCATTTTGGAATAACAAACACGTATAGTGGATTATGTCCTGGTTGGTTGACATTATGTGGTGCTTGTTGTTAATGCGTGTACGGGCGATGTTTTCCAATGTTTTGCGCACCGTAATTGCGATTGGCCCCATCGCTGCACAATTTAGGAATGTTTTTCGCAAATCGTGCGTGGAATTGCGGTTATTTTTAATGTTTATGGCGAAACCCCTGTTAATATGTTTAATTGTTAGGTCTGCCGGTTTAAATCCATTCCCGGCCGTGGTACATTTTACGAACGTTGATTTTAAAATCCCGGTGCGCAGCGGCTGATTTGTGACTTTTGGTCGTAATAACCAGGCTAAATATAGCATTTCAGGGCTATAGTTTTTTGCTTTGCAACCGTAGAAAAATAGGACCAGTTGCGGCATTATAGTTTCCAATACGCCGTAATTTCTTTGGTGGAACGCGCTTATTATTATCCATAAAAGGTTAATCATTTGCAAATAGCGGCGTTGCGTGCGGAAGGCGATGTTGATTTTGGGTTTTGTATCCCATAATCCAATACCTATTAAACCGTTAATATAACCAGCGAATATATTATCGTAAACACGGTTTACCACGGAAATATATATATTATATGGTATATCGGTAAAAGCCTTTTTCAGGGCGTTTTTAAAAATCTAATCCCTGTCCAATAATCCGTTTTGGACTAAAACAGTAATTATAATGCACAAAATGCGGGACCGGAATGCATTTTATAAAAGCCGTAAAGCGTGGTAAAACTCCTTTTTATTTTTTTAAAACTGGTTATATTTCCCCAACCCTGTTATATTTATGGATATAATGGGGGCGTAATATTGCCACAACTGGTTAATAAAATTAAATTCGATATGGAAAAACGCTGGTACGGGTAATATTCATTGTTTTTTGTTAAAAGGTTAAAATAATTCGATATAAGTTCCCTAAATGGCACGGATATATAACGTTATTTTTTAATCCCCATAAACGAGGAGCAGGACGGAAAAGTAGTCGAAATGGTCGGGTAGCAGGTTTAAAAAACGTTTAAAAAGGATTTCGTGGATTTGGATAACTCCTGCGTATTTCCTTTCGTTTTCGGTAATGGCGGGGGTTTGGATAAGGTAGGAGGTTGGTGTAGCTCGTGCGAGGGTAGGGTATTATGGGGTTGCTCCAGGCGTATGTGGGCGGTTGGGGAATAAAAAGCCACAAATTTGGTGCATTATATGATATTTGGCGCTTTCGTAATAGGTGTCCGGATATTGTAAAAAGGCGGGCGTTTGCAACCATTTTTGGCGGAAAGGTACGGTGGCGTGCCACTGGGATTGCGTGTATCGTTTAAATCTTGGCGTTAATATAAAAAGACACGATGTTAAGTTTTGCATTCGGTTACGTTTTCCATGTCTAAAATCCTGTACCTTATCCAGAAAGTTGAAATTGTTATATACGAAAGATAATGTTGGGTCACGAACGATCCTTTTTAAATTTGTTTATATATTAATATATGTATATATATATATATATATATATATATGTAAAAAAATTATTATTGCTGTTCGCGGTAAAAATTAAATATAAATATGGATATTGCTAATGACGTATTCGGGCAACGGCGACAAATTGTTGGGTTTGCCGTTTAGTAGCTTTATAAAATGAGCATATTCCAAACCCGGATAATGTATCTACAATACGTCGTGGAATTCCATTATTTATAAGGTATAATGCGAGTGCGCGTAGCAAATAGTTGTTTTTTTGGGGGGAATATCCGTGGGTTAAAATCGCCAATATTAATATAACGCGTTAATCCTTTAACGTTGGGGGGTTTGTGGTTTCTAAAAAAGTATTTGGTTCCAGGTGTGCCACGTTCGAAATTTGTAACGATGGATAAAACGGGCGGTAACCCCGGGAATGCAATAATAGTGAAAATATAAATTTGTATAATATTGGCGCTTTGGACGGGATTTCCTGGGTGGACGTGTCAAATACTTGTTTAAATTAATCCATATCGCTCACGTTTTTGGCGGAACAATCCTCTATTCCCGAAAATTGGAAATTTGTGGGCTCGAACCGGTTAAAAAGGCGTAAATGTTATATTAATTGCTGCAATTCCCTGCGTAAAGGGTCGGCCTCAATGGGCGCAGGAAATTTATTATTAAAACGGCATTCGACCCCATTGGCGCGTAAACGTTTTCGGACTTAAGGGTTTCGTAATGCTTTTTTAAAAAAAAGTATTCGCGATGGGGCAGGTCGGGTAATTTCGTAAAAATCTGCCGCTGTTACCCAAACGTGGATAAATTGCGTGAAATTGGTGCGTCGGTAACGGTTGCGCCAAAATTTGGTAATATCGCGAATAAATTTGGTTTCGGGGTCTATTTCCGCTTCGGATTCGGATTCCCTCGGTAATTGCTCTTAATCGACTAAAAAAGGCCTAAATTCCCATTTATTTTCGAATATACGATTGGGCGATAGTAATTGGGATAGCGATGAAAACGAAAATAATTGCGATATCGATGGAGGTAATAGGGTTAGGTCGGACGTAGGGTATTGGGTTGCAGGTTGCGCGGATAGGAATACTTTTTCGGGTGTATTTATTAATATTATTGGAAGTGTGTTTTCCATTGTTGGATTCGGGTTTTATTTGGTTTAATGGTATATCGAATAAAGGTTAATGTGCGTAAATATATGGTATGGTGGTAGAAATTTTTTATTTTTTTGTGTGTCGGGGGGAATGGTGGTTGGCGATATCGCAGCATTGGGTGTTTTGTTGGTGGTACCGCCATGAACGGCGAAATGCGACAAGTTGTCCTCAGACTAGAACGAGCGCGATTTTTTCGGCCAATGTAATTGGTCGAAAAGCCATGTGGCTGAAAGGTACATGGAGCGCTCGGTCCCCACTGCGAAGCAGGGGGGTCTAGTCTGAGCACTGAGACTAAATATTGGGTGTTTTGTTGGTGGTACCGCTATAAACGGCGAAATGCGACAAATTGTCCTCAGACTAGAACGAGCGCGATTTTTTCGGCCAATGTAATTGGTCGAAAAGCCATGTGGCTAAAAGGTATATGGAGCGCTCGGTCCCCATTGCGAAGCAGGGGGGTCTAGTCTGAGCACTGAGACTAAGTACCGCCATAAACAGCGAAATGCGACAAATTATCTTCAAATTAGCATTGGGTATATTGTTGGTGGTACCGCCATAGACGGCGATGTGCGATAAATTGTCGTTAATAATGCCGCTATAAACGGCGAAATGGGACAAGTTGTCCTCAGACTAGAACGAGCGCGATCTTTCCGGCCAATGTAATTGGTCGAAAAGCCATGTGGCTGAAAGGTACATGGAGCGTTCGGTCCCCACTGCGAGGGGGGGGGGGGGGGGGGTCTAGTCTGAGCACTGAGACTAAGAATCTAGTGCTTCTTCTGTCGGAAAAAGCCGTTGGGCGTCTCGTCTTCAGACGATTTGAGATGTTGGCTTTTAATGCAAAGAAATAGGCGTTTGCTTGTCTGTGTTTATTTTTGGTTCTGGTTGCATACTTTAGAAGAATCTGATTGGCAGGCTACGGCTGGCCTGATCCGTAACTTGAAAGCATGATCCTGGTTGAAGTATATCCCAACAGCACGGTATTGGTCACGAGGCTCTCGGATCCATTTATGGGTTGGGTTGAACATAAGCTTTTTTTATTCATCTTGTCTCACTTCAATTTGCCATCTAATCCTCAACACTGGGAACAAGGCAACGACATCTAGTACTATGAGTGTTTTGCCTACTTACTCAAGTCTTCAGTGAAAAGACGCTAGCCCATATGTTGCCAGAGGACTCGCAGTTCACAGCTGGTCCTGCGTCTTCTGGTCAGTATTAGTGCCACGCTTAAACTGTGTGTCGTCTAGCACTTCCGCATGAGGCTAGGATCTAGCGCACCTGTGTGGGGATATGAACAGGGTCTATCTACTCTATCCAATCAACTTACAGAGAAAAGAAGCACAATGCACGCCACAACGCCTCGGCCTGATAGCGGCAACCCCTACTCTGCCTCCAGCCAGCAGCTTTCTCCCATCAACACATAAAGACGAGACTAGCCAAGAAGGCCAGCACGCTAGCGACCACGGGAAAGACAAATGCAGCATCAACGGCAGTGGCAAAAGCCCCCAAAACATCCTCCAACAACAGAGGACTCATGAACGCGGGATCCCTCATGCTCGGCAGCCTCCCCGCGCGCAGAATCGCATCGGCCTGCTCCGGCGTCAACCCAGCCACGTTCCTCAGCCCAGCCGCCAGCTTCCCCAGAAAGATGTTCTGGACCACAAAGGTGCCCAGCGCAGCGCCGGACGCGTTTGCACACGCCACCAACGCACTCGCAGCACCATGCCCGCCGGTCCCCAGCTCCCCCGCCAGCTGCCGCAGCGCCACGAACGGCACCTGCAACGCGACGCCGGCCGCCACGCCCGCCACGAGCTGGAACGCGGCCGCCGTCGCCGCGGGCGTGCCGACGCCGAGCGTGTGCAGCAGCCCGGCGCCGACGACAAACAGCCCCGTCGCGACGGGCGCACACGCCACGCCGTGCCGCCGACCCAGCAGCACGCGGCCCCCCGCCACGGCCGCGCCGAACACCACGCCGCCCAGCGCCGCCGCGCCCATGTACGCCAGCATGCGCAGGCCGGACCCCGTCGCCGTCGTGCCGCGCACCGCCTGGAAGTAGAACGGGAGCAGGAAGACGTGGCCGAGCAGCGCCGCCGACAGCGTCGCCGCCAGCACGGCGCTCGTCAGCACGGTGCGGCTGCTGCGCAGGAGGCTCGGGGGCAGGGACGCGGCGGCCGGGTGGTGGGGGTAGCGCTGCGCGACGGCGAAGGCGGAGAAGAGGAGGCCCGCCGCGGCCAGGCTGCCCCAGACCGGCTTGTCGGTCCAGTAGTGGCTGGTGCCGCCCCACTGCAGGGCGAGGAGGAGGCTCGCGGTCGCTGCGGATAGGAACAGCGTGCCCAGCGGGTCCAGTCTGAGGAGCTTCTGCGGCAGCGGGAGGGTGCTTTCCGGGTGCTGTGCCGGCCGAGCTGCGCCGTCGCTGCTGCCCGTGTCCGTCTTGCTCGACAAGCTCAGCCGCGCCGGCCGGAGGGCCAGCAGCACGACGCCGCCGCCGACGGCTCCAATCGGCACGTTGACCCAGAAGCACCACCTCCACGTCAGCCTCGACGCGTCGGCAAAAGCGCCACCGACCGGCGGGCCGATCAGAGACGCAGCGCCGGCCACCGCCGTCGAGACGGTGAGCAGCGCAGGACGTGATGCTGCAGGCGCGGCCGGCCCGAGGATGTTGACGACGCCCGGATGGAGGCCGGCAGCGCCCGCGCCCAGAACGGCACGGCCCGCCACGAACGCGCCCGGGCCGGTCGCTACCGCACACACGATGCATCCGAGCTCAAAGACTGCGAGGCTGGCCAGGTACGTCCGTTTCGCGTCGAAGAGGGTGTAGAGCCTGGCGAGCGGGAGCTGGAGGCCGGCCGAGGCGGCAAAGGACGCGCCGCGGTACCATGCTGCGTTTTCGAGCGAGCCGAACTCGGCCGCGATGCGTGGTATGGCGGTTGCTGGTGTTTTGTTTTTGGGGGGCGTGTCAGCTGCGAATTTTCTTATTTCTTTATGGCCGGACAGATAATTCCTCATCCGTACCTAGGATCGAGTTGTCCAAGCTGACTGCAAACGCCACCAGGCAGACCCCAACGGTCAGGGCAACAAGAACTGGAAACGTTTCTTGTCCTTGGTTGTCATTGTCATGGCCGTCATTCCCAAGCGTGCCTGAAAGCTTCTGTCCATCATTCACGTTTTCTCTGCAGGGCTTAGACTCTTCAGCAGGCGACGGTATGGACATTGCAGCGGCATGATGCTACTGCAACGTGCTTCGCTGGCAGTCTTGATCATTATATCCCATCTCGATCTGATTTGTCTGGCTGGGCCTACGACCCATACGGAGCGGCATCTGGCTTCTTCTACATCCCGGCGAAAACTTTGTTTTCCTGCCGTCTTCGTCCCATTTCGTCAAAGACTAATCCAGTCGGAACAGACGAAAGTCTTTTCGGAGAAAAGAAGTTGGATTTTCGTCTACAGTGAAGCTGGACAGTTCCGGAAGGATAGACCGCTCGGTCACAAGCCTTTACTAGCACCCGAGGGCGGCTAGGCATCTCTGTTTGATGGAAGTGCCGGATTCAATAACATGGTAGCTGCAAAGAGGTTAATGGTGAATGTAAAGGGTTGCTGTACTGGTGAGACGATAGGAACACGTGAACTGCGCAGCAAAGCAGCACGACTCGAGCGAATCGGCCTTGGACTCGAACATTTTCCAAGTGACGGTCACAAGGTTAAGGTTTCGGCAACAGATATGCCTGTCCCGCCAGGATTGACGTGGAGTGATAGGTAGTATTACTCAGTACAGTTGACTATCGACAAACATTCTTCAACATTACGCAATCATATCCGATATCTCAATCGGCGAACTTTCGATTGGTAGCCGGGCCTGCGCACGATACTTTGAACTACTGCAACTGGAACACCACCTCAGCTGGTGTATATCCGAAGCACAGACCATTGCCGTACATTTACCACTTGTCTGGCTCAATGTCTTTAGGCTGTTCTCTGATAGGTTGAGAAATTAGTAAATTTGCAACATTTTGCAGAAAATCGGAGAGATCAATGCCTCATGTCCAGCTGTATATGTGCGTCAAGGTGTAAAAACAGGCCTTGAAGCCATACTGTTTTATGGAATTGAGAGATTTATTCAGTCTAATCTAGCCAAAAGGCAGACACTCCCTATATCCGTGCTTTCCGAGTACCAACCCTGCAACAAGTCTCAGCCCACCCCTTGAAAAAAAAAAAAAAAAAAAACCAGGCAAGCTTCAAGACTCAAAACCTGCGTTCCGGGCTCGAGCATCTTTTTGGCACCAACCCAACGCGAGCCCCGTTTAACCAGAATAGAGACTGGTTTTGCATTTGGCGCAAGACTTGTGTTCGCAAGACTCACAGGCCTCGCCGCGCTCGATGGTGTAATAGATTTGTCGGCTTTCGCAACTGCAGCACGCCACTCTGCTCAGCTTGCACTCGGCGCAAAACTTGTGGCGGCAGCTGGTGCACCTGTAGCCGTGGAGGTTTCCGAAATGACACCTGTGGCAGCTCCAGCCTTTGGAGGCGGCGGTCGCGCGCCGGCATTCTTTCGAGTCGCAGTGTCCGGGGGTGTGGTAGATGTAGTCGACGTCTTGGAATCTGAATGGCAAACGGCAGGGATAGAAAGCTCCGGTGTCGAGATCGACTATTCTGGCGCGGCAATACTCGATACTGTCCACATTGCAGTGGCCACAGTTTAGCACTTCTCTTCGTATTCGGCACATGCTGGAGAAGCTGACGGGATGCGCTTTTTTGTTTTGAAGGCGGGTTTCTGCTGACGAGTGGTGGAGATGACGGTGCGACTGTGTAGAAGATTGATTGTGTGAGAATGGAGGGCGTGGATAGATATTGAGCAGGAAACCACAGCCTTATATACAGCCGAAGCGTCTCACAGGTCATTGTTGTCTCTTGGTCACTTTCTTTGCTGACTTTGGCCACTGAGATTAATAGAAAGCAACAAGGCTATAAAGACCAGAATCTGTCATAATTGAACGTGTCCGGATTCAATGTTCAGCCAATGTGGCCACCTAGCAGGGACGAATTATATCATGCCGAGACTAGAATTTTATTCTAACAGAGTGAAGACCTTGTGGCGCTTCCGCCCCCCGCCCCAAATTTCTTTGAGTTGATCTATCTTGGAGACTGTGCAACTTGCACCTCCTGAGATAACTTATAACTAGACTAGCTACAATCGCTTACAGGCATGGGAGAAGCTGTCCAATAATGCATGATGTGGCTTGTGAATTCATTCAACTTGAATTGCTATCTCGATCAGCGGGGGTGGAAACACATGCAGTCTTACATATTCAAGACTTCAAGTCTTTGAATAAGATAAGCATCGTGGACCGCCGGTGAGGTAATATGATGAGAGCTACCTATCAGGTTTTCAATTGACGCCCTGGGTAACTTCTTGAATCACAAAAGCCACCCGTCTGTTATGTTTTCAATCTGCTTGACGGGCAGGTGAACCCGATCACACTGCCCAAGGACAAGATGAGGGCGTCATGGTAGCGAACGCCAAAGATGAGTGAGGTCAGCAGTGGATCCTGCGAGATAAATTGAAACAGCCGCCTGTTCCTTGCAAAGTTGCAATTCCTTGCGAGAAGGATCATCTGCTGCCGCTGGGCTGGATCGTGATTTGTGAGCTTATTGATAGGACGTAACTCCAACCCAACCCCCATGTTCATCCATGGGCCGGGGCGTTCATCCCAAACGTACCATCCTCGGTGGGGCATTCAGTGGCAGTCTGTAGGTAATCCGATGGGATGGGAGCGAATCCCATGCTGTACTGTGACAAGCCTTTTACTCAGCTGTGGTTTTCTAGTATACATACGATCCCGAATGAGGCTGAAAATGTCGACGCGTCCCTGCATTCTAATATTTTCTTCAGCTTCAGGGAGTGGAGGTGCTTTTGGGGAACGAAACAATATGCAAAAAGACGGCTCAATTGAGAGCCAGTTCTGTAAGATAACGGTGTCCTTCTAGAAACTCCTGTAGACGCTGCAGCTATCAGATGCTCCCAGCAGTAAACCTGGAAAACAGTCCTTGAATACCCACGGTAACCCACCGCAGAAGCATAAAAGAGTGCAGAATAACTGTAATTCAATTGTTGCAGCCGCCTCACACGAGTCGATCCCAAACAAAAGTTTTTTTTTTTTTTCGCTACCAATTCCCACGAGGACTCGGGCGCGGCCAGCAATTGCTTCGTCAGATAGGGGGCTGCGCTATACGCTCGCGCGTATAGCTCCTCGTATAGCGGAACCACCGGCCTCCACCGTGGTGACGCGGCGCGGGCAGAGGCTAGGCCGACTTGACTCGCCAGCTGCCCTTGGTCGGCAGCGGCGGGGACCGTGTTTTGCTACAAGAATCGGCATCATCCCCGTCGAATTAAGCTTTTTTTTGGGTACCTGGTCTAAACCGCGCACTGCTATATATATATATATATATATATATGGGACGAACAGAATCGGTACCGTGGTTGCTTTAGCAGGGCATGAAGACGTGTTTCAAACATGGATCTCTTGCGTCAATGGCTATACGCCCGCTGGCGCATGTACCCGGGTAGATAGATGCTTAATAGTAAAGACAAAAAAAGAAAAAAGAAAAAAGAAAAAAAAAAAAAAGATTTTCGCCGTGGTTTTTGGTGCCAAGGAATGATGTCTGCTCTAGGTTGGAAACTTAACTTTGGCTACCTACTTGGTAGAAATGCTGGCAATGCCCAGTGGAGCGACGCAATACTCTTGAAACCCCACAAGCCGAGAACATGATAGTGAATAACATCAAGGGGTGATTTCTCAGCGTCTTTTTGGTATAGTGCTCGCCCGTTTCCCCGACCAGCCGCCAACCGCCAGCGTAACAACCCCACCACCATCATCATGACAAAGCTTGGCCATCTCTCCCAAGAACCAGGCTACCGGAAAATATCAATAACACATCCCCACGGCCTACGAGCTTGCTCAACTTGTATGCGCACCTCAGAGGCGCCAGACGACAGTGGCTCCGGCGCCGATGGACCAACAACGGCGAATCTTGATGCAGCATCCTCCCAGCCGGATCTCGACATCTCCACGACCAAAGCCGCCCTCGCCCAGCACCAGGACAAAGACTCGGCCGTCGTCACGGCAATGGCGGTAGCGGGCTACTCGTCATCGGACGACGTCACCAATGAGCAACACCAGCAGCTACAGCTCCGTCCTGCCGGACCGCCGCCGCTCAACTTTACGCTGCACGGCAAGCGGACGGGAATCGCCATGTTTGTCGTCTTTACCTTTTTCGACAGCCTCGTCCTCCCCGTCGGGCTCTACTTTGTGCTGTGGTACGGGTTCGGGCCAGGGAATCCCCAGTACCACCCGCTGAGCGCGACCGTGGTCATGACCATCGTCACCGCCATCATCGGGGGCGCGAGCATCTGGGAGCTGCTGCAGCGCGCGTGGAGGCTGGGGAGGAAGGATAGTCGGTGTCGGGTAAGTTTTTGGGAGGATGGGCTCTTTTTTTTTTTTTATTTTTTTTTTATATATCAGTCTCTGAATGACGTGGAGTGCAATCGGGCTGATTCTGTTATCATCAACAGGTCTTTGGTGCCGCATGGTGGCATTTTGACTGGTTCGAGTGGTGGTTTGTGTTTTGTTGGGTTTTGATTATTATTGAAGTTTCAGTGTGAGTGTCCATTTGTCTTTTTCTTTTTCTTCTTCTTTTTCTTTGGAGCAAGTCTACCAACAAATTCCCGCTAACAACATGTCGTAGCGCATTCATCCCAGACGACCCCAACAAGCGCCTCCTGGCACTGCCCATGCCCACCGTCATCCTCATCTTCGGCACCGTCAGCCTGGCGCTCGAGCTGCTCCGCTACCTCTCCGTCCCGGCCCCGATCCGCATCTCGTCCATCCCCAGCGGCGCACCGCCGCGGCCGGGCATCTACCCCCTGATCGAAGACATCTGCGCCGTGGACGGGGCCGGCAACACGGCGTTCCGCGAGAGCCTGAACCGGCGCTACACGGACAGCGCCGTGTTCCGCGCCATGCTGCAGCGGCTGGGCGTGTTCTGGGCCCTGGGCGCCGAGTGCTGCGCCGTCGCGACGCTGGCGCTCGTCCTGGGGCTCGACGACGGCCTGGACGACTACGCCTACACCATCGGGTGGGCCCTGCCGTGGGCGTGGGCGGGGCCTTGGGTGCTGGTCACCATCTTCTACGTCAGGCGGGAGTTGGAGAAGGAGCGGACCGTTTGGGCGGTCGAGATGGGTTCGTATCGTGGAGGATAGAGGCGTGCAAAGACGGCGTGGTGTGGTGAGAATAGTTACAAAGGTCCTCTGCGGCTTTTGCCGGGCTGAACGTCGATGTAACACGAGTTTACTGCAACCTGCATCGATTGACATGCGGGACTGGGAGAAGGAAGGGATCCCTTGTTTGGTGGTTAATTCTTGGCGGGCGTATAACCCCGGATGGTATTTTTGCTGTTCTTTCTATCTATCCTGTTCTCTCTCTCTCTCTCTCTCTCTCTCTCTCTCTCTCTCTCTCTCTATCCTGTCGGGCTCTGCTTTGACACAGGCACCTATCAAATCAAAATTAGTATCATATTTTTCAACAATGGGAATGATCTCTCCAGTTCAAATCCTTTATTTTGACAATGTTTCTCAAAATCCAAGCAGTGACGTAAACTGGTACGTTACCCCTGCAACTCGTATCCAAACTGCCGGATCGCCGCGGGTCCCGCGGGCGGCAGGCCACGGGTGCCGGGATGACCCTTATTCCCGACGTATAAGCCCCTTTTTGGGTCAATCGATGCGACCCGCGGAACGCACATGTTCATCATCCCATGGATGGCCTGATATCGCAAGCTTTAGATTTTGTTTCCTTTTTTTTTCTAGGGGTTTATTTTTGCCCTATACACCCCAGACCGACCTTATATATAACTTTCATTGTCGCGTCCATCATGTCTCTCAATCACGACCCAAAGACCAAAAACCGCGGGGGATCAATTCGCGAAAAGCTCAAGATGGGTAGCACAAAGAGCCCCGCAAAAAGTGTACGCGACGAAGAGAACGGACGAGTCAAGCTTGTCCCCATACCGCAGCCCTCCAAGGCTCCTTTTGTGGGCAACCTTCCTGATCTCGATGTCAAGTTCCCGCTCGACTCTATGGTCAATTTGGCCAACAAATATGGTCCCATCTACAAGCTCGACTTGCCCGGCCTTGAGCTTGTGACTGTGTCGGACTGGGACTTGGTGCACGAAGTTTGCGACGATTCACGGTTTAAAAAGTCCATCAAGGGAGATTTGGAGGTGAGGGCAATTCGCTCTCGTTGAACTTGTTTGGGTCTGATGCACAGCTGTCAACTAACATGAGTCGCCTGCCGTCAGGAATTGAGAAACGCCGTCCACGATGGACTTTTTACAGTGAGTTTGACGTTGGACATTGGACATATGCACATTTCATCCATCTACCCAAACTGGCCAATCTTGCTAAATCACCGGCGTTTTCTTTTTCAGTCCTCTGGAGAAGACGAAGAGAACTGGGGCATCGCGCACCGCATCCTCATGACGGCTTTTGGACCCTTGTCGATCAGGAACATGTTTGACGAGATGCACGAGGTGGCCAGCCAACTGGCGCTGAAATGGGCGCGGCAGGGACCCCACGAACCGCTGGACGTCGGCGGCGACACGACGCGGCTCGCCCTCGACACGGTGGCCCTGTGCTCCATGGGCTTCCGCTTCAACTCGTACTACCGCCAGGACCTGCATCCCTTCATCAAGGCCATGAACGAGGTCCTGGACGAGGCCGGCCGGAGGGCGAACCGCTTCATGCCGTCTGTGTTTTACCACTCGCACAACAAAAAGTTTAGGGAAAACATCAAGCTCTTGCGCTCCACGGCTCGCGAGGTCCTTGATGCGAGGAAGACGGAAAATGGCCCGAATAAGAGAAAGGACCTCCTCTCTGCCATGCTGGACGGGGTAGACCCGAAGACGGGCAAGAAGATGACCGACGAGAGTATTATCGACAACCTCATCACTTTCCTGGTGGCGGGCCACGAGACTACAGCTGCAACTCTTTCTTTTGCCCTGTACAACTTGGCCAAGTTTCCCGAGGTGTCTCGCAAAGCCCAAAAGGAGGTCGACGATGTGGTAGGGAAGGGTGCGGTCAAGCTGGAGCATGTGTCCAAGCTCAAATACATATCTGCAGTAAGTTTTGTCCCTGCGTCTTGCTGCTGCAAACAGATGATTGTTCTGTGACTAACAATAATCACCAGCTCATCCGGGAAACCCTGCGACTGAACGCACCCATCACGGCCTTCGCAAGGGAGGCGGTCGGCGACCAGGTGCTGGGCGGCAAGTACCTGGTCAAAGACAAGACGCAGATCGCATGCTTCCTCACCAAGTCGCAAAGCGACCCCGTGATATGGGGCGCAGACGCCGACGAGTTCAAGCCCGAGAGGATGCTGGACGACAACTTTGACCGGATGCAGAAGAAGTACCCGCACTGCTGGGCGCCGTTCGGCACGGGCCTGCGTGGGTGCATCGGGCGGCCGTTTGCGTGGCAGGAGATGGTCCTGTGCCTGGCGGTGCTGCTGCAGAACTACAACCTGGTCATGCACAACCCCTCCTACACCCTGCAGCTCGCGCAGTCGCTCACCATCCGGCCCAAGGAGCTCCACCTCCGCGCCATCTCCCGCGAGGGCCTCACGCCCGCCCAGCTGGAGGCGCGTCTGGCCGGCAGCTACACGAACGGCGTGCACGATGCGTCTCCTGCGGGGGAGGCCGGGGCCGAACAGCCGGGCGCCGGGGTCAAAGCCGGCACCAAGATGGCCATATACTACGGTTCCAACTCGGGGACTTGCGAGTTCATGGCGCAGAGGCTGGCGTCGGATGCGGGTTCGCACGGCTATGTGGCTTCTGTGGACACTCTGGACGCCGCAAAGGAGGCCATGCCTACGGGAATCCCGGTCGTCATCATAACGGCGTCGTATGAAGGCCAACCAACACAGAATGCGTGCCATTTTGTGAACTGGATCCAGAATCTGGAGGTGGGCAAGCTGAAAGGGGTCAAGTTTGCCGTTTGGGGTTGTGGTAGGTTTTTTTTTTCCCTTTATTTCTTTTTTTTTTTTTTTCTTTTTTCTTTCCTCAACACCTCAGACCACACAAAGCCAAGCCGCCAAGCTAACCAGACACAACAAAATACAGGCCATAGTGACTGGGCCAATACATACCAAAAGATCCCGGCGCAGATAGACACGACGCTCGGCAAACTCGGGGCGTCTCGGATCGTCCCCATCGGCACCACCAACGCCAAGGACCGCGACATGTTTTCCGACTTTGAGACGTGGGAAGACCAGACGCTGTGGCCAGCCATCAGGGACCAGTTCGGCGGCTCCGGGACGGCCTCGTCCGCGCCCAGCGTGGAGGTGACCTTTTCGGCGCCCCGGGCCTCGAACCTGCGGCAGGACGTGCGCGAGTCGCTCGTCGTCGACGCCAGAAGCCTGTCCAAGCCTCCCGACGGAGACGAGGCCACGGCGGGCAGGGAAAAGCGCCACCTCGAGATCCAGCTGCCAACGGGCTGGTCGTACACGGCCGGCGACTACCTGGCCGTGCTGCCGCACAACCCCAGGGAGAGCGTGGCGCGCATCATGCGCCGCTTCAACATGGCCTGGGACACGTACATGACCGTCAAGGCGGCGCAGGCCACGACGCTGCCGACCGGTGTCAGCCTGCCGGTTTCTGAGGTGTTGAGCTCGTATGTCGAGATTGGGCAGACGGCTACCAAGAGGGTTAGTTTTTTTTTTTTTTTTTTTCCCTTCTGGATCCGGCCGAGGGTCCTGGTGAAGTAGAGTGTGAGTGAGATTTGATAAGCTAATTATTGATTGATTGTATTTGCAGAACATCGCCGACCTCAGCCAGTTTGCCGACGATGACGAGACAAGGGAAAAGATCCTGCAACTGAGCCAAGACCGTTTTGATGACGAGGTCCGATCAAAGTGTGTCTCTGTAATAGGGATTCTGGAAAAATTCTCAACGCTCCTCGTTCCTTTTGAGACCTTTCTGTTTATGCTCCCGCCTATGCGCGTGCGTCAATAGTAAGTCTGTTTTTTTTTTTTTTGTTTTTCTTTTTTTTTTTTTGCCTTTGATTGGTGGCCTTTTGTAGCCTCCATGCGATCGCTGGCTTTACCAGATCCCACACCTAGGCAATTTTTCCCTCTTAGATTCCAAGTTCCAACTTACTAACCCACAAAAAAAATCCCCCCCCCTCGACAGCTCAATATCCTCCTCCCCGCTAGTCGACAAGGGCAAGCTCACCCTGACCTACTCGGTGCTCAACGCGCCAGCCCACTCAGGCATCGGCCGGCACGTCGGCGTCGCCTCCTCGTACCTGTCGTCCCTGATGCCGGGCGACAAGCTGCAGGCGTCGGTGCGGCCCGCAGCAGGCGGCTTCCGGCCGCCGCCCGACCCGCTCGGCACGCCCATGATCTGCATCGCAGCGGGGACGGGCCTGGCGCCCTTCCGCGCCTTCGTCCAGGAGCGCGCCACCCTGCTCCTCCGGCAGCAAGCCAGGCAGACGCCCTCGGCGGCAATGGCGGCGGCGGCGGTGGCGCCCGCCCTGCTCTTCTTCGGCTGCCGCGCCCCGGACCAAGACGACCTGTACCGCGACGAGCTGGACGCCTGGGAGGCCGCCGGCGCCGTGCGGGTCTACCGCGCCTACAGCCGGCGGCCGGACGCGTCGGGCGGCTGCGGGTACGTCCAGGACCGGCTGTGGCGCGAGAGGGACGCCGTCGGGGAGCTGTGGGGCCGCGGCGCCAGGGTCTACATCTGTGGTGCGGGCAGGATGGCCAGCGGCGTCAAGGAGGTGCTGGTCAGGATCATGCAGAGCGAGGGGGAGAGGACGGGGAAGCCCATGTCGGCCGAGGAGGGCATGGCGTGGTTTGAGAAGCATCGGAACGAGCGCTTCGCTACTGATGTGTTTGATTAGATTTTTCTTTTTGGGGGTCCTCGGTTTGTTGAGCAAGCGATAGCGGGCATTTTGTCTGTTCTTTTATTTTATGACATATCGCCGGCAGTCTTTGTAATATCAGTTTTTTACGACTTCGTACACCTGATTCAGTTGGAACAACTGCAACTGTTGGCCCTCGTCTTAGACGCAAAAGTGAGAATGACCTAGCAAACAAATCCAGCAAGCATCCATCCCGAGCTTTTGGCGTATAAAAAGCAAGATTTTATAGTCCATGAGCCTTGGAAGTCTGGAATAATCTGCCACAAAGTACTGGAATCTTCCGGTGTAAACTTAGGATCATCATGCTTACTCCGCTTGACTACCATACCAACGTCCAAATATTTCACACAACCAGGTAATTGTTCATACTTGCAGCATTTATTATCAATTTCGTTGTGTACATCAACGAACTTTTATCCAAACTCTAGACCGCATGTTTACATTCCATTTACGCATAGTATATCAACTAAAACGTTATTCCAATCATCGCATTAATAGCTATGCGTTATACACAAAGTGTCCTCTTTATTCAAATTGGAATCCGAGCATTTATTTCTCTGTTGGTTTCTGGATCAATGAAGTTGGGTGGAAAACGCCAGAAGGGCGACAGTCTGGCATCTAGAGCAGTTGAAGCAAGGACTAAAGGAGTTTAAGAGAAACTGTTGAATAGATGCTATCCTGCGGATATTGAAAAAGGAACAAAGCAAAAAACAGAAGCTCACTCCCAAGCTAAATTGTATCGTATATCATGACAAACTACCCTACAAGTCTCAATACTATATAAATACACACACACACACACACACACATACATATATATATACATATGTAGCGTTGGCGGAGACAGTAACAAGGACGGCTAGGTTGCCTATACATCACCCGGTAAATAGTAAGAGTATGTATTGTGCAATGGACTCATATCTATGGCCCGGTAGTATAAGAGGTGAAAGGCGAAAAACAAATATCTCTCCTCTGTCTGCTCAATGCTGAGAGGCGGAAAAGTCGGAACAATGGACTGGACAATATAATGGCTGTCAGTCACGTGCGCCCAGACTCGTCACTGAAGGATTCAATCACGTGGTCTACCCTGGCCAATCGTCAGCAAGGGCGCAGCCAAAACACAGCCCAGACCCACAGCCAGATTGCTTCGGTCGTTGCCGCTGCCTGGAATTTTGAATCCTTTCAACCCGCGACCAAGTCAAAGTCGAACTGTGGAAAACAACTCGCAGCCCCATACCATCCCATCGATTGAAAATCTTCAGCAATGAGAAGTCTCGATCTGGAATTACCAGACATCGTTCAATTGACCATCGCGATTTGACCGAGATTTGACGCTCCAGATCGGGGGTCGGCACGCAACAACCTTTACCAAGCCACGACTCCACCTTGCCCACACCTTTCTCGTAACAGCCAGGGCGGCTATTACTGACGCCAGTGTGCCGAACGGGCGACTGACTGACAAGACGGGCGGATTGCCCCTGAGAAGTGCCGCCTTGTGTAAGAACAGGGCGAGGCAGCTCGTTTAAAGACAAGCGCCTGCTGCCACTTTACTACGAATTGCTGCGCAGACCCTCCCACGGACCCGCAGCACAGGCCCAAATGAGCCAAGGCCTGACACCACAACAGTAATTCTCTTCCCACACTGCCTCAACTCTTCCCGTCAGCAACCACACCAAAGCAAGGGTGGACCCCCTGCCTCTCATTGTCCCCCCCACGCACGTACTTTGATGTTGCTTCTGCAAGCTGCAGAAGCTACAACCCCAGATTGTCAGCGTTTTGCTGCACACAAACACCCATGCTCCAAATCTCCCTTGGCGCTGTCAGACATTACTATCGCTGGGGTAATGTGGTGTAAGAAGGCTCAAGATCCCAAGGCGCGTGCCCGAAATACCCGTCGATGGAGCACTCCACAATTCTGGCACTGCAAACAAGCACCCTGCACCTCACCATGCATCTGCGCCTGTATATATCCACTGGCAACATTTCTCCTCCCATCATTTTTCAGACGAGACGCCATGCTTATTCCGACAAACCGGACCATCAACATACACTATTAGGTTCTGGAAGGCTTTCCGACTGCCTACCCGCCTTCCACATTCCTCGTGCGCCCGCGAATCAGCGCCAAGGAACACTAACAAAAAGACCAACATCCACATCGACGACCTGACTGACAGCTTCACTGACAGAGGAAAGTCCGCAGCTATTTTCTTTTCACCCTCTTAGACATTCCTCCCCAGAAGAGTAGAGACCTCACAGGCAGAACTTCATCGAAGCTGCAATGCTTCCCACAACGATACTAGCCATAGGCCTCCCGGCCCTGGCTTATGCTCACCCCACAGCTTTAGACGCCGAACCTGCCGCATCAATAGAGCGCAGGTTCAAGCCCCTATCGACCGAATCAAGCTTTGAACTCAAGCCCGAAGACCTCGTCAAGCTCAATGTTTGCAAAGACAATCAAGGAAAGCTCAAGTGCGAGGAGAGGAAAACCGGACTTCTAACCACGCCAACCATTTCTATGATCAGCAAACCTCAAAGTTTGCAGCCCAAAGAAGAAAGGCTTCGCTGCACTTATACTGACAAGGACTCCAAGAAGGAAGAGAAGAAATGGGTCGAGGGTGACGATGGCAAGTGTACTAACGACAAGGAAGTCATAACCAAGGACACATGCACCAAGGACAAGGGTAAACTTGTTTGCGAAGAGAAGGCGCCCCAATCGCTCAGCTTCTTCAACCGGATTCCCATTGCCTTTTCCATGTCTATTTGGAGCCCCACAATCGCTCCCAAGCCCACCCATGGCCTGGTCTGCGTGGTAGATAAGGGGCAGGAGGCCGCCAAAAATGCGACCACTTTTAGGTTGATCGTCAATGAGCAGGCCACATGCATTCCCGAGAAGAAGCCTCTGCCCGAGATCACCAAGGCCGAGTGCGAAGCCGCAAAGGGCAAGCAGACCTGCATCATGGAACGGGGGAGTGTTCTCCCGGGATCCAAAGAGGCACCGCCCCCAGCAACCCACCGCTGGAAGTGCAGCGTGCCCGGCAAGGACGGGGCCAAGGCCGAGGACAAGATGATCAAGGGCGACGAGGGCAAGTGTGAGATGAAGGACATGCTCGTCAACGGCGTGAAGCCAGACATTTCGCTCAAGGAATGCAAGGACCGCAACGGAACCGCACCCTGCCTGCCCGAGAACCAGGTCTTCCGCTGGACGCTCAAGTACGAGAGGAACAAGTGCAACATTCCTCCGACCAAGGTCAACGGCACCGACGGAGAGATTCGTAACATCAAGTTTAGCGAGCGCAAGTGTACATACGAGGATGCGAAGAAGGACATCGACGCCATGGAGGCCGAGGCCAAGAAGAAAGCTGCCAACGCGCCGGGAGTGAACCCCAAGAACCAGACCGCCACCGCCACCGCCACCGCCGAAATGACCAAGAAGGAGTGCCAGGATGTCATGGGCGCCATGACCTGCACCAAGAAGGGTGAAGCTCTCACCTGGCGCTGCAAGATTGCCTACTTTGGCGGCAAGCCCATCGAGGAGAAGTGGATCAAGGGTGATGAGGGCAAATGCACAGAAGCAGACACCAAGAAGGATGCCGCTAAAAAGGAGGAGCCCAAGAAGGAGGAGCCCAAAAAGCCCGAGAACAATGGCACTAGCTCTACTGCGACCTTCACCACCTCTGCCACGGCACCTACCCCCACTCCCACCCCCACCGGCCCTGCCACTGTAACTCGCCGTGCCATCAACCCCAGCCTCGCCGGTCCTCCCATGGGCCGCCTTGGATCCAACGTTAATGATGACATGGCCAAGCCTATTCCTCTGTCGATGCCATCAATCGACATCGCCGCAGATTTGCCAGGTCCTTCCAAGTCCAGCAAGCTCGAGGACAAGATTCTTCCTGGAATTGATGTCATGCCTGGTGATGATGATGTCCCTTTCATTTTGCCTCTCTCTGGTGACGTTCAAAAGCACAACAACATTATGGATAAGTCCGGACCGGCCGGCCTCGAGGACGACAAGACGGTCAAGATCGCCATTCCCAAGGGCGACCCTGGAAAGCAGGGACCCAAGGGCGAGCGCGGCCCGCCCGGACCCAAAGGCAAGGATGGCATGCCCGGGCCCAAAGGCAAGGACGGCATGCCCGGGCCCATGGGTCCCACTGGAAAGGCTGGAAAGGATGGCGAGAACGCGCCCATCCTGATCATTAGCACTGAGATCGAGAAGCCCAAGGACGTGAAGAAGAAGAAGGGCGGACGCAAGCCGCTCTGGATCACTCGTTCCGAGTGCAAGGCCCAAGAGGGGTTCGAGACGTGCAAGAAGGGCAAGAAGATCTGCCGCATCTCCAACGGCAGCGAGCTTTCTGAGCCTCGCCTGGGCGGCTCCTGCGACAGCGCCGACGCCGACGACCACCACGTCGAGCTGTTCGAGGGCATGTCCCGCCGCGCCATGGCCAAGATGCTGGCCAAGCTGCTGAAGAAGGAGCTGACGGGCAGTGGTGTCGGCAAGAAGGGCGGCAGCGGCAAGTCTCGCCGCGGCGGCAAGACGTTTAAGAACAAGATGCAGAAGAAGCTCGGCGGTGGGCACAAGTTCCTCGGCGGCGGGCACAAGTTCCACGACGGCAAGACCAAGAAATCGGACTGGGTCTACAAGCAATCCGCCGTCGACGACTGCGACAAGCTCGACGGCACGACGGGCTGCCTCGACGGGCGCGTCACCTGCATGTTCAAGGGCCGCAACAACAAGCCCCACATCAGGAAGTACCAAGACACGTGCGAGTGGCGCCTCCGTAACGACAGCTGGAGGAGCAAGCACCAAGTCGAGTGATTATCGAGTGGGTATTATTAACATTTTCCTTTTTTTTTTGTCCCTTTGTCTCAGCGATTTCTATTTTCTATTTCTTTTTTTTTTTTTTTTATGGTTTTTTGTTTGTATTTTGTAGCCTTTTTTGCATTTTATTGGTGCTTTGGGACTTATTTTCTTCTTTTTTCACATGTTGTATTTGGAAGAAGGCGTTTGTTTGGATATACCACAAGGTCTCGGCGCAAAGATTAAAACGGGATTTTGCACATAGCATAGCACGGCGTTGCTTGGGCGTTTGATTTTCTTGGGATCGGGATGGTTCATTTTAGCTTCTGCGTTACTCATCTTCCATTCTCCGTCACATCATCTTCAGATGATGGATAGTCTTTTTTCTTTTAGCTTCGAATGAAAGCGTTCTTTTATACTTTATATTTGCGCTTACTGTGCCCCTTGCATGTTCTGTGCGTCTTGTTGTTTGCCGCTCTTCGACCTAGGGCTGATGTAGTCTCAGGGCTCGTCCCTGAAGCCCAGAGCTCCACAATTAATCCGCTTCGCTCCACTTCGTGGCTCAATTGCGGCTTTGCAATGTACCTGCGGGTCCATCCAAAGAACGCTTTGGTTCAGGTTTGAGGACAATTTGTTAATATCAGTGCTCAGACTAGACCCCCCTGCTTCGCAGTGGGGACCGAACGCTCCATGTACCTTTCAGCCACATGGCTTTTCGACCAATTATATTGGCCGAAAAAATCGCGCTCGTTCTAGTTTGAGGACATTTTGTCGCATTTCGCCGTTTATGGCGGTACCACCAACGATAATTTGTGGCATTTCGCCGTTTATAACGGTATTATTAATAATATATTTAATATTGCGATATCGCTAATTATTGTTTGATTAATATAACGATAATTTACAATATTCCGCCGTTTATAGCAGGTATATACAAAATATTCGCATTATAATGGTAAAAGAAAATAATATACCCATAGCAAGCAATTAAATATTCGAATAAAAAAATAAATAAAAATTATGAAAATATATAGTATTTTGCGTTAAATTTATTGGAGTTTGTTAATTATTTGAATGCCGGCCGCGTCTTAATAGCCACTATATTTGGAAAAATATTAAATTATTAAATAAAATTTGTAATTTTTTATTATATTTAATTTTTACTTTAAATAATGGTACATAATATTAACTTTAGTTTAATTTACAGTTTTTATAGCTTAGTAAACCCAATATTGCAAAATGCATGCAATTATCGATTAAAACAAAAGTTTTATTGATATTTTTATATAAAATAACAATTTGTTAAAAAATTAAATAATTTACGAAAATATTGGTAAACTGAAAATATTTTTACTTGATACATTTTTTGATCAATTTGTTAATAAATTTTATATAAGTTCTTTTTTTATAAATTTTATTTAATTAAATAAAGCAAAAAATACAAAAAAAGCACAAATTTAACATTTTTAAATATAAAAAATTAAAAAGGGCCGGTATTGTAAATCGGGTTTTACGTTGACGTTTATTTACATATATAATCCATTTTTCCAAATTTTGGTTCTATTAATGTTAGAATTGGTAAAAATGTAAAAGCATTTCGATTGTAAAATATATACAAAATTGGATATACTTTACCTATCCGCATATTTAACGGCTTATATAATTAGATATACGTACAAAAGCTGATATTATATTAAATATAAGTATACCACCCCCACGTGCAAAAACCACAAAATTCAGCTGCAAAACAAAAATAATATAAAATTAATTATATAAAGCAAAAAAATCGATAAAATACACATTTAGCATTTCTTTTTATAGAACAGTTTTTAAACCCGATATTATAAGTTAAATTGGAGCCTGACGTTTGTTTACATACGTAATCGAATCTCTGAAATTTTGGTTTTATTATCGTTAAAATTGGTAAAAATATAAACGAGTTTCGATTGTAAATTATATATAAAAAAGTATATGCTTTGCATATCCGCTTATTTAACTGCTTATATAATGTGGTGTATGCATCAAAATTTAATATAATGATATATAAATATATACGACCCTCCACGTTTAAGAATTATAAAATTTGGTCAAAAATTAAGAATAATATTGAAAAGAATCGAAAATCGAAAAAAAAAATCGAAAAAACAGTACCGCTATAAACGGATTAAGGGCAGGTGGTATCCAATTCGGCCATTGTAACAAATAAAAAAATCAATTAAATCGCTGCTAATAGCGGTATTAAACATTATTTTTAACGATATTTTTATTTGTCAATATTTTGCGTGGTTGTGGAATAATAAAGGAATGTCGGTCGAAAAAAGGCCAAAAATACCGCCATAAACGGCGAAAATCGACAAGTTGTCCTCAGACCTGAACCAGAGCGTTCTTTGGATGGACCCACAGGTACATTGCAAAACCGCAATTGAGCCACGAAGTGGAGCGAAGTGGATCAATTGTGGAGCTCTGGGCTTCAGGGATGAGCCCTGAGACTAACAATTTGTCGATTTTCGCCGTTTATGGCGGTATTTTTGGCATTTTTGCGACCGACACTCCCTTATTATTCCATAACTACGCAAAATATTAAAAGAAAAACATCCTTGAAGATAGGAATTGGTAGGCCTTTTTCATAAATCCAAAATCTTTTATATACGGTTTATTAATTACAAATTGGATACCACCTGCCTTTAATCCGTTTATAGCGGTATTGTTTTTTCGATTTTCTTTTTGATTTTCGATTTTTTTTGATACTTTTCTTAATTTTTGACCAAATTTTATAACTTTTGCACGTGGAGGGTCGTATATATATATACCGTTATATTAATTTTTGGTGTATAATATTATATTATATAAGCAGTTAAATAAGCGGATAGGCTAAGTATGCACTTTTTTTTATATAATTTACAATTGAAACTCGTTTATATTTTTACCCATTTTAACGATAATGAAGACAAAGCTCCAGGGATTGGATTACGTATGGAAACAAACGTCCACGTGTAATCCAACATATAATATTGGCTTTGAAAGCTTTTTTATAAATAAAAAATGCTAAATGTGTATTCTATAATTCTTTTTGCTTTATTTAATTAATTTTATATGATTTTTATTTTGCAGCCAAACTTTATGGTTTCTGCACGTGGGGGGTGGCATCTTTATATATAGTATAATAATACAATTTGATACACATATCCGATTATATAAGCCGTTAGGTAAGCGGATAGGTAAGGTATATTTAATTTTGTATATAATCTAAAAAGAATAAATACATTAAAGTTTTTTTCAGTTTTATTAATATTTGGGTAAATTATTCAGCTTTTTTATAAATTATCAGTTGATATAAAAATATTAAGAAAACTTTTCTTTTACTCGATAATTGCATGCACTGTGTAGTTTTAGGTCCGCTAGGCTATAAATGTTGTTCCTCACTTTTCAATCAGTAGTATATCCCACTTTTTAGAATAACAATTAAAAATAATGAAAAATTACAAATTTTAGTAAGTATTCAAGTGTCTTTCCAAATACATTCGCTATAAGAACGCGGGCTTTAGCAAAAGAATCACCGAGCTCCAATTAATCCAACGCAGGTTATTTTTTATTTTTAATATTTTTATTTATTTCTTTATTAGAATATGCAATTGCATTATATAATTGTACCATTTTTCTTTTGCCATTACAATGCGAATACAATGTATATACCCACTATAAACGGCGAAATGCGACAAGTTGTCCCCAGACTGGAACGAGCGCGTTCTTTTCGGCCAATGCAAAAAGACATGTGGCTGAAAGGCACATGGAGCGTTCGGACCCCGCAGGGGTCTAGTCTGAGCACTGAGACTAGCAACACAAAATAAGGGATAATCCAACAACCCCGACAGCCCCAATTCGGCACTATCTATTGTGGCTTATATACAGATAAAAGTGGACCAATTACATGCTAAATAACGCATATAATTAACATCATCCATTTCTATAGGAACTCTCACGGTAAATGGCCTACAAAATTTAACCCACTCGTTAAAACAATTTGGAATTTGCAAATAAATATTTACGTCGGTAAGGTCACTATCTAAAAACGTACCGATAAAATCAATTTATTTTATTTTCCGATTTTGTATAATGTGAGGATCAGGCCCCTAGACCTACCCTCAGAATCACGACTCGGCTCCACACCGAGCCAGGGATCGGACAAGGATCCACTACCTCCGGATTTAAGCGCGTCTCTTGAGCGCGTTGTGAGGATCAGGCCCCTAGACCTACCCTCAGAATCACGACTCGGCTCCACACCGAGCCAGGGATCGGACAAGGATCCACTACCTCCGGATTTAAGCGCGTCTCTTGAGCGCGTCGTTGATTGTAATTTCTCTCTTCTCTTCAGTTTAGAATTTTCGTCGATAGCGCCTAATATACTGAGGTTCTCCAATGTATGCCTGGCCGTGACATAATTCTAAACTCACTATGATTTGCTGGTGAAGCAATTAAAATATATCGTTCAATCCCTTTATTCAATTATTCACTACGTCGGCTGTGCGCGACGGTAAACTAGGCCACAGAAACAGAGGACACCATTCGCGAAATCAATGTCGCCGCGTAAGAATTACGGCCCACCGATTCGCCAATCCCAACGCGTGACAAACGCAAACTCAGCAAAGCCAGATAATTTGGCTTCAGGCACTGCTACTCCCAACACCGAAGGTTCGGATCAAAACGGAGAGATTACAGTTGCCCCAGTGAGCCCAGAGCCAGTAGAGCCCGCTCCTACCAGCGCCAACACAGAGCCTGAAGAGCCCGTTGAGCCCCAATACGACACAGAGCAAGATCAGCCAGTCGACAGCATCGAAGTTGACGGATCGTACGAGTACGAGTCAGTTTCCGAACACTTAGGAGAGGCGCGAAGCCCTCCCCACCAACCTTCTGCCAAGACGTCAGACGGCAGGAACGAAATTCCGAAATTTCCAAGCAGAGCGCCCTCGCCTGCCGCCCAAATGAGAAGCGAAATGGCAAACGAAAGCGAAAACACAACCGGCCAGGCCACCATCACTCAATCGCATTTGCAAGACCTCTTGGCTACTATTGCCCAACTGAAGGACCAGTTGGCCACCCAAAACAACTCCACCAGTAATGGAGCCCGTGGGGTTACACCCTTTAACAGCGCCTTCGGTGGGACCGATTTTAAACCTGTTGGATTTGCCGCCCATGATGCCTTTAGGCCCTACGGAAATGGCCAAATTAGCGTTAACCCCGGGTATGATAGAAAAGCCCGCAAGACCGGCGTTGACCCCGGATCTTTCGAGGGTAAGGACGACACCTTCGACACGTGGATCATCCAAGTCGCCGATATGATGGAAGAAGATGAAAGCACTTACAAGACCGAACGTAGCCGTATGGCAGCCCTTTTTTCGTTAACAAAAGGACCGCCTAACGACCTATTGCGTAGCCGTTACGCCTCGAAAGAAAACCCTTTTAGCGGTGTTGCCGAGATGGTCGCAACTTTAGCTGCGGTGTACCACGACGATAACCAAGGCACTAAAGCACGCCGAGAACTGGCTGAAATGATGTTTGACCCAGCAGACAAAACTATGGACATCCATGTTTTTGTTGGCAAAGTTAACACTTTGGCGGACCGCGCCAACATTCTCAAATCAGAGCGTAAAACCCTACTATACGAACATATTCCGGCAAAATTGAACACCCAGCTTTTCGACGACGCTAAAAATCCGGATATATCGTACGAGTCTTTCGTGAACAAAGTCGCCAACGCTGCACTGGCTAATCAGCGCGCCTACGAGGAAAACCTTAAAAGGAAACAGGCTAAAAAGGGGCGCCAATCGCCCGAGCCTCGTCGTCGCCGTTCCCGCGATTACGAACACAGGAGAGAGGTTAAAACAGCGACTCCCACACCCGTTAAGGAAGTAGTCACTTTTTCCGACAAGGAAAGGAGCGCTCTTTTGGACGCAGGTCTTTGTTTTCTATGTAAGAAGGCCGGCCACCAATCCCGTCACTGCCCCGATCGCAAAATTATCGCCAATATGTTACAGGCTCTGGACCATGGGGATTCGTATTCGCAGCCTGACAATTCGATTCGCAACTCGTCGTCGACTTCCTCGTCTGATTCGGAAAACTGCTAAGGCTGCCGGAAGTCTCCTCGGCAGTCTGCATGCCTCAGATAGCTAAAATCGATAGATCACCTAAATTAAACACCTTTCTTGCTCCCATTCAATTGCAAGACAAAGGTCGTGGTCTCAACGCCCAAGCTCTCTGTGACACCGGAGCAGATGTGTACTTATCCATCCGACCGAGCCTCGCGAAAAAGGTCGCCCAACGTTTAGAGCTACCTATCAAAAAGCTCCCCAAACCTTTGGACTTTGGAGATTTTAACAGGAAGGTCACCGCAAGAGCCACCGAATACCTTCGGCTCACTTTGCAAATCGACGGACGACAATTCCCACGGCAGAAATTCATCCTCCTTGAAACGGCCCACGATGTGTTTATCGGACAAGAATGGTGGACGAAGCATCGAGTAGGCTTATTCCCAGCTACCCGCAGCTTCGTTTGGCCCAACGACCTGCCCGCCATGGCCCAATACTCACCCGCAATCGTTGTACAACGTTCGAATCCGCCTCTGGACCTTGAGGCCCAAGCTGACGCAGTCCGCCGGGACCGCAAGATGGAACAAGAAGACCGTCGCATCCAGGTCCACAAGATACTTCGAAGCCCTAAACGCCAACACGAAAACCAGGCTCAGATCGCAGAAATTAACGCCTTCCCGACTATCCCAAAGACCGTTTCTAACAAAGGCCTGCCAGCTAATATTTGTGCCCTCCTTAACGACCCTCGTCAAGATCGATGGAAACGATCCCCGTTACCCACGGAGCCTATACCGTTGGTACCAGTAAACGATACGCCTACGACCAGCCTGAATGCGGTATCAGCCCTGCAGTGGAACAAGACTCACGATGGACGTCCCATTCCATTCCCTGCAGACGAAGACCCGGAGCACATCGCGCAAGTACGAGCCAAGTTACCCAAAGCACTTGCCCACCTTGAGGGTTTCTTTTCCAAAAAGGCGTCGACGATTCTCCCGCCTAGCCGACCCGGCTTCGACGTGGTTTTGGAACTCGAGAAACCTTTGGAGGGGAGGCCAGCCCGCTATTCGACCCCTTTCGCGATGATGGAGTTGGAAAAAGAAACCATCGACGAACTTCTGAGGATCGATTTCATTGAACGGACCATGGAGGAGACCGCAGCTTCAACTTTGTTCGTTCCTAAACCACAATCGAAGGAGCAACGTTTTTGTGTGGATTACCGATGGGTAAACAAATTCATCAAAGGACGACAAGTACTTGCCCCCGACGTGGCCGGGACGTTGAGCAGATGTGGAAAAGCCCGGAGGATGACCAAGATCGACATTATTCGAGCTTTTAACAGATTGCTAATGGATCCGAAGTCACGGTATTTAACGGCGTTCAAAACGCGACAAGGCACATTTCAGTGGAAGGTCCTACCCTTTGGACTGAAGGTCGGACCCGCCTGGTTCCAAGCTTTTATCAACGCTCAGCTTAATGAACTGCTGGACGCTTTCGCGAGCGCCTACGCAGACGACGTGTTGATTTATACCGAGGATAAATCGGAGCAAGTCCATTTTGAGCAAACCGAGGAGGTTATTTACAGGCTGCACAAAGCCGGACTCCAAGGCGATATCAAAAAGTCAAGTTTCGGCGTTTTCGAAATCGAGTACCTGGGTTTACTTCTAGAGATCGGTAAAGGTATCCGCATCGACCCCAAAAAGGTCGAAGCCATCACCAGCTGGCAATGGGACGACGTCACCTCCGTTTCCGCAGTACGATCCTTCCTAGGCTTATGCAATTTCGTTCGGACGTTCTGCCATCACGCCAGCGAACAAGCAGAACCTCTGACCCGATTATTGAAAAAGGGAGTCCCGTTCGAAAGAGGCCCCGAGCAGAAATCTGCCTTTGAAGCGCTGAAACAGCTGGTGATCACCGCCCCCGTGATGAGTTTCTTCAAACCCGGTATGCCTGTCAGGATGGACACCGACGCCAGTGGCAGGGCCACCGCCGGTGTCGTGTGGCAGCAACAGGACGATGGCAGCTGGAAGCCAATCGGCTATTCGTCCAAAACCATGTCCCCTGCTGAACAAAACTATCCGATTCAGGACCAGGAGCTATTAGCTGTGATTAATACGCTAAAGGACTTCGAACCAGCCCTGTTGGGTACCAAGTTCTGTGTTTTCACCGATCACCAGGCCCTAATTTATTGGTCGACCAAGAAACTTTTGTCCGCTCGCCAGATACGATGGGCTGACTACCTGGCCAACTTCGACATCACCTTTAAATACCGTCCCGGCAAGGATAATGTGGCAGCCGATGCCCTTTCGCGCAAAACCATCGACAACCCTACGGTCAAGGCCCGAGCTGTGTTAGACCGCACCATTGCACTAATCCCTCCAGAAAAGATCGACTCCCGACCCGGCGAACCTCTTCCAACCATTAGCAACTTGGAACCCTCCGCACCGCAAGGAGCTGACCTGGTGGCCCTTATCCTGGAAGAAAACCTGAAACAGAACCTAGGTCACCACGACAATTTGTTAACGGTACCCGAGACTACCCAGGATGGCAAAATCTTCTTAAGAACGGCTCTCATCCGCGAAGCTCATGAGCCCAAGATCTTCGGCCATGGAGGCCAGAATAAAACCCTCAGCCGCCTGAAAAAGGACTATTGGTGGCCCGACCGAAATCGAGACGTCAAACGCTACATTAAGAATTGTCGCGAATGTCAACGCAACAAGGTACGACATGATAAGACGCCTGGGCTGTTGCACCCACTGGAGATACCTAGACGGTGTTGGCAGCACGTAATGGTAGACGGCAAAGATATGCCCAAGGATAAAGAAGGCTATAATTACGTCTGGGTCTTCATCTGCCGATTGACCAAACTTTTGGCCACCCTACCGGGAAAAAAGACGGACACCGCGGAGACCTTGGCCATGCGGTATTATCAGACCGTGTACCGTTGGAAAGGCGTCCCCGACTTATGGCTTTCCGACAACGCCGGACCGTTTATATCCGAGTTCCTAAACACTCTAAACGAGTTGACAGGAACAAAGCATAAACATGGAAGCGCCCGCCACCCTCAAAGTCAGGGCAGCGTCGAAATTACCAACGCTGAATTGGATCAGAAAATGCGCTTTTATGTAGACAAATACCAAACGAATTGGCGACGGCATATCCCCGCTTTCGACTTCGGCCACAACTCGTCCGTTCACGCCTCTATTGGCATGGCACCGATCGAAGCAGAAACCGGAGCTCGCCCTAGAGACCCGCTCTCTTTACCTTTACCCGAAGAAGACCTGGAGACCGGTCAGCAACAAAAGGCGCTGGAAATGGTCCGCCAAGCCCGGCAAGCTCAGGAACTGGCCCGCAACAACGGACTCGGAGCGCAGATAGAGCAACAGAGGCAGGCTAATAAGAAGCGGCGACCGGTCGACTTTACGGTGGGAGATGCGGTTTACGTTAGCAAAAAGGGTTTTTCCACCGAAGCTCCTACGACCAAGTTGGACTCGCAAAATGCAGGACCATGGACGATTCTCGAGGAAAAGGGCCACAGCTTCATTCTCGACACCCCTGCCTGGTATAAAGGTAGTAAGCTGTTCCACGCCAGCCGACTGCGCAAGGCAGCAACGGATCCATTACCTCAGCAGTATCAAAAGCCGGAACCACCGGTCGAAATTAACGGAGAACCGGAGTGGGAGGTGGAGCAAGTGTTGGCCTCACGTCTATTCGGACGAAAGAAGACGTTGCAATATCAGGTATCGTGGGTCGGACTCGACCCTGATGAGACATGGTATGAGGCCCGCGACTTGAAAAATTCACCAGTACTGCTGGATACCTTTCACAGGGAGTACCCGGACGCAGCAGGACCTCCGGTAAATTTGCAACAGTGGATCAGGAGCGCAGCAGAGGATGTTTTTGCGGAGGACGGACCCGAGGACAATGTTGCCGAGCACGATGCGAAAAAGACACGAGAGCGGAGGAAGGCCCCGAGGAGACACACGTGACAAACTCAAGACTCTGACCGCCTACGTCGATCAGGCCTTAGAGGGGGGTAATGTGAGGATCAGGCCCCTAGACCTACCCTCAGAATCACGACTCGGCTCCACACCGAGCCAGGGATCGGACAAGGATCCACTACCTCCGGATTTAAGCGCGTCTCTTGAGCGCGTCGTTGATTGTAATTTCTCTCTTCTCTTCAGTTTAGAATTTTCGTCGATAGCGCCTAATATACTGAGGTTCTCCAATGTATGCCTGGCCGTGACATATAATAATTATAGCTAACAATATACGCCAAGTAAATGGTATATTAATATTAGCAAAAATTCGATATTATACAAACCTTCCACCCGCAAAAAACACATAATAACTAACCTAATTTTATATTTTGTAGGTTTATTATTTTCACCTTTTTTAATTTAAATACCGGCCGGGCAAAAAAGAATTTACGGCCTGCAGGCATTTTAGTTTTATAAATAGAACGAAACGTTTTTGCAATAACCATTGAATTGAATTTAAACGCTAAAACCGTTAACCATTTAGCTCTTTCAGGGTTATTGTTAACAATATGGGTTGCTAACAGGGGGTTAAGCATTAGCCTAGGTGCGGCCTGGTGCTAGTTGCGGTGTAAAAGCCTGTAATTACAGGGTTTATATACACTAAATTCACTAATTTTGGGATTAATAAATTTAATTTATTAGTGGGGGAAACTTTGCTTTGTCTCCTTTATATACTTTCCGACATCGAAGTGGGGGTCCGCACCCCGCAAAAGGTTCCGGTACCGCATACGATTTTCCGAAAAATTATTTTGTATACGTTGTTCAAAAAACACCCTTATTTCCATACAAACCATTTTTGGGTTCGCATTAATTTGCTAATTTGGTGAAAATTTTAACCCGGTACAGGGTAGCTGATTCGTAAATGCAGGGTGGGTATTAAACCCGGTATAGGGTGAAACCCCATTCGCTAACTTTAAATCGCCATTCCTATATTATATAAAATATAATAAAAAGTTTGACAATTTTAGCAACCCCATTTCGGCATTATTAATTGTAATTTATAAACAAATAAAAGTGGACCCATTATATGCTAAATAACGTATATAATTAATATCCCCTTTTTTTGCTATTATTTACATAAAGTCGGAAAAAACAAATATATTAAAAAT
This sequence comes from Pyricularia pennisetigena, assembly GCF_004337985.1. Lineage (NCBI taxonomy): Eukaryota > Fungi > Ascomycota > Sordariomycetes > Magnaporthales > Pyriculariaceae > Pyricularia > Pyricularia pennisetigena. Next base: position 4,732,602 of record NC_043740.1, read on the forward strand.
AAAACCCCAAAAAAAAAATCCCTTTTGTATCCCAACCCGACTCTAACTCCCGATATAAACCCCCTGGATAATTAAACCTTTTATACCGACCTATAACCCCTTAAATGGACAAACCCCCGAATTGGAAAAAACCCTTAAAATTGTAATAACCCCCGAATTTAAACCCCCGACTCGCATAATATTAACCCACGGAATTAATTATTAAACCAGGTAATTAACTTGGTTATTCGTTGGTAATAGTCCAAATTAGGCATATTATATAAGGTATTTCGAATACGTAAATCGCCCAAAACACGAGCTTTTTCAATTTTAATTCAATTTTAGGTATAAAGTCGGTATAATTTGTTTATTCATTAACCTATGCAGGGTAAATTCGGGTAATACGGACGGTATTAGGTTAACAAAAATCCAATATTTGTAAAAAAAACATGTAATGGGTAATTAATTAACGAATTCATTAAATACCTTAAAATTTAATAGGTAAAAACTAGGCTTTTTGGGGTTTAAACCCTATAAATTTTAAAAAAAAACTTTGTAAATTGGACGCGTTAAAGGCTTTGTTAAGCTATTAACGGGTATTTGTTTGGATTCCAGATATTTTAAAATTATTAATTTTTTTATAATTGTCAACAATATAGGTTGCTAACAGGGGGTTAGGTATTAGTCTAGGTGCGGCGTGGTGCTAGTTGCGGTGTAAAAGCCTGTAATTACAGGGTTTGTATACATTAAATTCACTAATTTTGGGATTAATAGATTTAATTCATTGGTGGGGGAAATTTTGCTTTATTTCCCTTATATACTTTCCGACATCGAAATGGGGGTCCGCACCCCGTAAAGGGTTCCGGTACCGCACACGATTTTCCGAAAATTATTTTGTATACGTTGTTGAAAAAACACCTTTATTTCCATATAAACCATTTTTGGGTTCTCACTAATTTGCTAATTTGGTGAAAATTTCAACTCGGTATAGGGTAGTTAATTCGTAAATGCAGGGTGGGTATTAAACCCGGTACAGGGTGAAACCCCAGTCGCTGATTTTGAATCGCAATTCCTGCAACACACAAGATATAATAAAAAATTTAACAACTTGAGCAACCCCATTTCGGCGTTATTTATTGTGGCTTATATACAAATGAAAATGGACCCATTACATGCTAAATAACGCATATAATTAACACCCCCTTTTTTTGCTACTATTTATATAAAATCGGAAAAAAAATACATAATAATAAAACCCTAAAAAAAAAATCCCTTTTATATTCCAACCCGACTCGAACTCCCGATATTAACCCCTTGGATAATTAAACCCTTTGTACCGACCTGTAACCTCTGAGATGGACGAACCCCCGAATTGGAAAAAACCCCCAAAATTATAATAACCCCCGGATTCAAACCCCCGATTCGCATAATATTAACGCACAGAATTAACTATTAAACCAGGTAATTAATCTGGTTTTTCGTTGGTAATAGTCCAAATTAAACATATTATATAAGGTATTTCGAATGCGTAAATCGCCCAAAACACGAGCATTTTCAATTTTAATTCAACTTTTAATATAAAATCGGTATAAATTGCTTATTAATTAACCTGTGCGAGGTAAATTCGGGTGATACGGCCGGTATTGGGCTAATAAAAATCCAGTATTTGCGAACAAAGGAAGTGTAATAGGTAATTAATTAACGAATTAATTAAATACCTTAAAATTCAATAGGTAAAAACTAAGCTTTTAGGGGTTTAAATTTTATAAATTTTAAAAAAACCTTATAAATTGGAAGCGTTAGGGGTTTTATTAGGCTATTAGCGGGTATTTGTTTGGATTCCAGGTATTTTAAAATTATTAATTCTTTTATAATTAATTCCCGTACGTAATAAAATTTTAATAACGTATATTTAATACGTTGGTGGTGCGTAGGGTTATATGCGCTAGCTATAAAACCTATATTATTTCCAAATAATACAATAAAGCCTTTTATAAATAGTCCAATCTTTATAAATAAGTTTTTAAACCATTGTGCTTTACGCAGGGTTTCCGTTAAAACATCGGTTTCGGTTTTTGGAGTGTTTAAAACTATAATACTAACCTTTTTGCATTTCCACGTTATACGGCCCCCAAATAGGGTATACAAATATCCGTAAATGGATTTTGAATTTTCCTTAGCCCCGGCAAAATCGCTATTATGAAAACCCAGTAATTTTAAACCTTTAAAACCCCCTATTAGTAAATTGGGTGGTAATTCGGTTTTAAATATTCTATTTCCGTTACAAATAAATAAGGATTTAAAACCCGCTAAATAACGTAATAAGTTTTTAGCTGCCGTTAAATGGATTTTAATGGTTTTTGTTAAAAAACGTAAAAACTATTAAACCGTAAAGCCGATATCCGGGCGCGTTAATAGCATTAAATATATAAAAATGCCGATAATACGTTGTAATAATTTAATTTCCAGCGCATTTACGGGTTTACCCCGGTTATATTTTAACACACCCGGTTATAAAAAAATAAATATAACTTTGCAATTAACTAATCCGAACGTTGTTAATACTTCCTTTATATAATGATTTTAATGGAGTTAAAATAGGCGTCTAAGCCTATCCTTTATAATTTAAACGCCTAAAAAATAGGTTGTAGGGCCCCCATTTTCCAACGCGTATATTTTATTAAAACGGGCTTTTAAATCCTAAATATATTGCAGTTTAGGACCTATTAGCAGGTAATCGTTTACGAAAATAACGATAAAATCCTTGGATTCAACGTTATAAAAAACAGCGGGATTAAAAATTAATGGTTTAAAACCTTTTTCAAAAAATAGGGTTTTAAATTTGTTTTGCCATTTTTTTAAACCCTGTTTCAAACCATATAACGCTTTTTCCAACTGTGTAACCTGCAATTTTTTCGGGTTATAACCCATTTCCACTAAAGTTTTAGCAGTAATAGGGTTACAATTTTTTACCCATTCGTTAAAACCGTTTGGAATTTGCAAATATATATTTACGTCGGTAAAGTTACTATTTAAAAACGTACGGATAAAATCGTTTTGTTTTATTTCCCAATTTTGTGCATTAATTATAACTAATAATATACGCCAAATAGCTGGTATATTAATGTTAGCAAAAGTTTCGATATAATTCAGGCCTTCGACCTGTAAAAGACCCCTAATACCAAATTTAATTTTATATTTGAAAGGCTTATTATTTTAATCCTTTTTTAATTTAAATACCGGCCGGGTGAAAACGAGTTTACGGTTTATTGGTATTTTAATTTTTGGGACAAAGCGGAAGGTTTTTGCAATAACGATTTGGTCGAATTTAAACGCTAAAACAATTAACTATTTAGCACTTTTAAGGTTATTTAAAACCTGTTAGTAACTATTTGGTTCACCATTTTTGATGCGCTTCTTTTTTATTTTCCTTTTGGTTTAAAAACAAAATAATGCACGTAATCTATATTCATTAAATCTGGGTTTTCGAATTGCGTATTTGAATTATTTATATTTTGTATTTTAAGTGCTAAAAACACCAGAATTTCCGTTGTTTTAAATACTGGATTAGGTACCGCTACCGTTATAAGCTTTGGGGGGCGAACGGTAGGCTGTACAAACCTAGCAGGCACTTTATTTTCAAGGTTCAAATATTCTGTAACGGGCTGTAATTGCCCTGGAACCGGTAGTAAATACCCTGTATTTTCAAAGTTTTTTAAGGGATAATTATCCGCTGGAACGCTGTTAATTTCGTTTTTAAATTCAAAATTAAAATCCCCCTTTAAAATGTGTAGCGTTTTCCCTGGAATAACCAAATTTTCAACGTATATACCCTTTATAATTTTACGGTAAAAGTTATATATACGGCCGTTTAACGGGTGCGTAAACCAACATTGTAAAATTTAATAAATGGGTTAAAAATTTCACCGTTTCGGTGCGGGGAACCAATTTATTAAATTTTTGGCGTTTTTCCAACGGTATAATAGCCTGGTATACAATATTAATTGCCCGAAAATACCCTAAATTGGGTTTGTGCGGTAATCCAGGTTGGAATTCGGAATAAAATTCCTCGTAAAATATTAAATCCCTATTAATTACCGCTGTACGGTTAACTAAATTAATCACGGTACATAGTAAATAACACCATAAATATAACGGTAAACCCGCCGCTATAATAGTAAACCGAAACTTATCCAAAATAACCTTAACGGACCGTTCCGTTAATACGTTTTGGCCGTGGTTATAAGGATTCGAAATGCTAAAATTAACACCTTTACTTGTAAACCAATTTTAAAGGTTTATATTAACTTCGTACCCCCCATCGAAGTAAAAATTCAGGGGGTAACGCCCGTACGTAATTTTTAAAACCCTAAAAAAACCTTTAATAGCCATTAAAACCGTAGGTCCGGTTTTATTTTCTAATAGGATAAACCACCGAAAACGTGATTTTCGGTCCACTAGTAACAAAAATACGGGCTTTTTATTGTAAAAATTAGGTTTAAAAATCATTGTATTACCTCTCATAAAATCGAAAATAATAAGGGGTGTAGGGAATACAATTTTATTTGTACGCCTAACAAAAATGGTTTTAATATAAATAACATAGGTAATTGTCCTAATTTTATCGAAATTAGGTAAACCTTTTATAATTTTAACGGTTTTTTTTAGCAATAATAACCCTATATGCCCCAAACGTCTGTGCTATGACAGGGTTTTTTGGGCCTGGATTTCGTTACAATTACCTGTAATTCCATTTCCTTTAAAGGTTAACCAACCGTCCGTAATCCGTTTTAGGCTTAAAAGGAGGTAATTTACAGGGGCTTGCTCTAAATCCAATAATAAAAAAGGTTTTAACAACGGATTTCTTATATGGGAAACCCCCTTTTTTCGGAAATAATCCCTTTTATACTAAACTGCATAAAAGGGTTATTTAACGGTATGCCGGGCCTAGGGGGCCTAATTTCACGTGGATTTTCGGGGTTTTTACCGCTAAATTTCTGCGTTATAGGTGAATTTACGGTTATTTCCGTATTTTGTTCGGGATTTAGCTTTTCCGTTACTGTATTTTCTTCCGGTTCCGAATCGGTGTAAATTTAATAATCCTCGTAATCTTCGGGGTTTATGCTATTTAATTTTATTTACAGCGGGGTTGCGTAACCCTTTATAACCCCTTGTAAAACTATATCAAAAACGGTGTTATATTTACCTATTACACAGGCGTAATTCGAAATAACGTTATTTTGAACAAGGATATTGCACCCTTTAACCTTTGAACAAAACGAATATTTAGCGGTATTTAAACGTTCCCACGCCTTGCGATTTTTATCGTACAAAGTATTTTTTACTAATACCCCCCTTATATTATAATATACAAAACCATTAACGATATTTATTCCAAACGAGGGGATATATAAAACGTTATTTAACGTACTTTTTCTAAATTCGTCAGTTTTTCGGCCCTAACGGATGTGTATTTTTACAATTCCGGTATTTACAGGCCTAATAGGGCCATTTCTTGTACCGATTTCGATTGTAAAACCGGGGGTATAATCGGTAAAAAATTGCTTATTTGCAAAAATATGGTGCGTGCTATTTACATCGTACAGGATAGGGTAATTTAATTTCCATAATTTAGGGGTCCTTTTTACGCCGCGTTTAGGTTTTGTTTTAACCCTAAAATTAACTGTTAAAATTTGTGGTTTTAGCGTTTTACCGGTATCGGTTTGCGAATCCGAATCGGAACGTAATTTTATAATTCCGCTAATAGCGGAATTAACCTCCTGTTCCAGGGCGTTATACGCTGCGCCTTTATTAACGTCACCTGGAATCGAGCCCGTAAATAATTCGAAATTTATAAAAGTTATGGACGTTCCAGCGGTTAATTCGCTGGAATTGGAGGATTTAGTATTTTTTGCAAAAACAGAATCCGAATTAAAGTTTTTACTTTTTTTTCTTGATTTAGAGGTGTTTTCCTGCCCATTATTCTCCTTTTTAGCGCCTTTTTTAGCTTTTTATTAACCCGTTTTTTTGCCTTCAGACCTATAATTAACGGCCTTAGCCGTTGTAAAGCCTGAAATCGAATTTTCGCATATAAGGTCCGCCATAAGGTATTGCAAATTTAATTTTTCCGAATTTTGGCCTATTACCTGCAGGGCCCGTTGAGTACTGCGTTGGCGTTCGGTCCAAATAAGGAATATCCCCTTTGAAGCCCGTAGGTCTTAATTTCGTACGTTTACGGGGTTAATTTGCACGTTGGTATTCGCTAATTTAACAACCAGTAAATTAAAACGGTTATTAAATTTGGGTATTGCTTTTTTAAATTTTGAAACATTTAAGGCGTGGAATTCCCGATATAGTGAATTTCGACTGATTTCGGGTGCAACGGAATAACTATTTTCCAGGGTTTTATAAACCGTTACGGGGCTGGAATGCTATGTAATAAATTTTGAGGGTTTTTTGGTTAAACTGTTTTTTATAAGTAATAATAGGATTAATTACTCGTATTCCGGTAGGGTATAACCAATTATAGGGTGGCAAATAAGTTCCGCTGTTTTTATAACCTTAAATCATATTATTAACGCCTGTTTCCACAAATCGTAATTGCTAAGTTTTATTAATTTACAATTTTCGGGGAAAAAAACACCCGTTTCGATAATTTTTTACCTATCCCGCTACCTAAAATGAGGTTACCAGGTGGATTAGGGGGTGCGGTAGCGGGTTTGTTTTCCGAATTACTATTTAAATCAGTGGAATTACCGTTTTTTAGGGTTAATAAGGTAGTTAATTGTTGAATTGTTTTTTAAAATTAATCTATTTGCGTAGTTAACGCTTTTAATTGCAGGTTTTGGGCTTGTAATTTAGCGGTTAAAACTTCGTTTGGGCTGGGTTTAAGCCTTTTATTATTTGGAATTGGGCCGGGAAAGCCCAATATAGGGCTGTTTTCCATTGTAAAGTAATTTGAATTATAATTGCAATTCGTTAATTTATAGCGATAATTAATTAACCTAATTGTTTAAGGGTAAATACCTTATTAATTTAGGATTTTCATACAGTTTGCCTTTTAACGGGTATAGGCTTGTAATTGCCAATTACAGGGTTTATTGCTATTTTTAATGGTTAAAATCCATTGAAATACAGGGTTGGAATCCCTAAAATCTATAATTAATGGGTGCCCTGGTATTTGTACCAATCCAGGTACACGTAACGATTTCAATTCGTTAAATGGGTGCAAAGTAAATTGCAGGGTATCGTGCAGGGTAAATTAACCATTAACGTAATTCCGCTAATAAATTTATGGGCTATTATAAACTTTATTAAACGCATTAGGATTTAATGGGTTATTAGCGAACGAATACAGGGGTTTTTGGCCCTAATTCGCTAGCGTAAACCCTATTAAAAATTTGAACCAATCACAATGGCGTGCACGATCTATAAAAACCGCACCAAAAATTTTTAGATTTGCAATGCAAGCGATCGCTGCAGTACCTAAAAAGGCCTAAATCGAACGCTAATTTTAAGCGATCCCCATTGTAAATACAGGGGGTTAGGTGCTAAATTAGCGCCTAAAACCAACAATTTTGCACAAAAACAGCAATATTTTCGTCAGTATACGTGCTATAAAAATGCGACAATAACCAAAATAAAACCTAAATTTCAGGCTTTCCAGCAATGCAAAATGCATTTTAATGCACAAACTAAAACCTTTCCGGGTTTATAACCTGTTAATAATATGGGTTGTTAACAGGGGGTTAGGCATTAGCCTAAGTGCGGCGTGGTGTTAATTACGGTGTAAAAACCTGTAATTACAGGGTTTATATATATTAAATTCACTAATTTTGGGATTAATAAATTTAATTTATTGGTGGGGGAGATTTTGCTCTATCTCCCTTATATACTTTCCGATATCGAAATTGGGTCCGCACCCCGGAAAGCGTTCCGGTGCCGCATACGATTTTCCGAAAAATTATTTTATATGCGTTGTTTAAAAAAACACCCTTATTTCTATACAAACCATTTCTTGGTTCGCACTAATTTGCTAATATGGTGAAAATTTAAACCCGATACAGGGTAGCTGACTCGTAAGTCCAGGGTGGGTGTGAACCCGGTATAGGGTGAACCCCATTCGCTGGCACTTTGAATCGCAACTCCTGCAATACAAAATATAACGGAAAAAGCCGACAGCCCCAACAGCCCCACTTCGGCCCTATCTATTGTGGCTTATATAAAAATAAAAGTGGACCTATTATATGCCAAATAACGCATATAATTAACACTGTTTTTTCGATTTTTTTCGATTTTCGATTTTGTTGAATATTATTTTTAATTCTTAACCAAATTTCATAATTTTTCAACGTGGGGGGTCGTATATATATGTACCGTTATAATAGATTTTTGTATATATACCGTATTATATAAACCGTTCAATAAGCAAATAGGCAAAGTTTACACTTTTTTGTATAGAATTTACAATTGCAATTCGTTTATACTTTCACAAATTTTAACGATAATAAAACCAAAACTTCAGGATTGGATTACGTATACAAACGAACGTCCACGTATAATTCAATTTATAATATTGGTTTTAACAATTTCTTTATAGTGAAAAATGCTAAATGTGTATTTTATGAATCTTTTCGCTTTATTTAATTAATTGTATATTATTTTTGTTTTGCAGCCATACTGTTATGGATTCGTGCTTAAGGCACATATCACGTGATGAGATACAGGAGCGGGTCGGGGACAATGTATAAAAGGGAAAGACACTACCACGACCCGGACACACACCTTTCCTTCCTTCTCCCCTCAGCGTTAGTAATAACACCAATAAGGATACTTAACGGTCCCAAGGCCGTTGGCTTACCCTATAACACATACTTTATAATTTCTGCACGTGGGGCGTGGCATATACATATAGACTATAATTTTATAGTTTGGTACACATATCCAACTATATAAGCCGTTAAATACGCGGATAGGCAAGGTATATTTAATTCTATATATAATTTATAATCGAAACGTTGTTATATTTTCACCAATTTTGAGATTAATATAACCAAAGTTCTAAGGAGTGGATAACGTATATAAACAAACGTCAACATAAAATCCGATTTATAATAACCGCTTTTTTCACTTTTTACTTCATTTAATCAAATAGAATTTATAAAGCAACAGTTTATAAGCATTTATCTACAAATTTATAAAATAATGGATATATCAAAGTTCCTTTCACTTTTACCAAAATTTGCGTAAATTATTCAGTTTTTGAATAAATCATCAGTTAATATAGAAATATTAATATCATTTTTGTTTAAATCGATAATTGCATGCTTTTTGCAGTTTTGGGTCCGCTAAGCTATTAATATTGTAGTTTAGTTTCAAATTAATATTATATATCACAATTTAAAGTAAAAATTAAATGTAATAAAAAATTACAAATTTTACTAAACATTTAAATATCTTTCCAAATACACTGGCTACAAAAGCGCGGCTGCAGGTAAAAGAATTAGCAAGCTCCAATTATTCCAACACAGGTTATTTTATATTTTTATAATTTCTATTTATTTTTTTATTCGAATGTTCAATTACATATTATAATTAAACCATTTCTTTTTGCTATTATAATGCGAACATATAATATATACCCGCTATAAAGGGCGAAATGCGACAAATTGTCGTTATTAGTACCGGCGTACGGCTATAAACGGCGAAATACGACAAATTGTCGTTGGTGGTACCGCCATAAACGGGGAAATGCGACAAATTGTCCTCAGATTAAAACGACCGCGTTCTTTTCGGCTAATGTAATTGGTCGAAAAACCATATATGGAGCGCTCGGTCCCCACTGCGAAGCAGGGGGGTCTAGTTTGAGCACTGAGACTAAACGAGCGCGATATTTTCGGCCAATGTAATTGGTCGCAAAGCCATGTGGCTGAAAGCTACTTGGAGCGCTCGGACCCCGCAGGGGTCTAGTCTGAGCACTGGCACTAGGTCCACTCCTCTCCGTCGCTTTGCTTCACCGCCTACCCGCTCGATCGTGCACACTTCTCCGACGCGGTTGCGATTATGCGCGAGGGGGAATAAGCCGTGCAAAGAGCGGATGGAACATTAGATTTCTTGAAATTTCTGTATTGCGACTGGACTTCTATTTCCGTTTATGTGAAAAAAAAATGAAAAAAAAAAGTGCAGGAGCACCAAATAGCATGCGGGTATATGGTACGACATCAGGTTCCCAACCTAGGCCAAATTCGCCCAGAAACTCGCGCAGGGGTTACAGCCATCAACTTTTTCCCTCGGGGTGTGCAGCCCATCGAACCTCGAACGACGACAATCGCTTATCATTGTTCTAGCATGTCAAATTGAATCAAAGAAAAGCAAAGCCGTTCTGTAAAAAGAAACTAGCCGGGATCATGCTGCCCGAGCTGCCTTGGCCCCAGCCCCGAAAAGACGAACAAAAAAACGGTGACGGCAAGTCGGAATGCCAAAGAAATGCTCGGCCTAGCCAACCCCCCCACCGACCAATCAGCGCCAACCACGACTGCGACCCCTTGTCGACAACATCCACTTGTCGACAGGACGACCCAACCTCGTGCAGTGCTGCCCAAAAAAAACAAAGAGGTTACTACAGATGCGTAGATGGCGGCACGTCGTGGTCACCGCCAGTTTGTCAAGTGCAGGAACCTTGGGTGACTGGGGGGTTTGCCTCGGATCCATGAATATCCACCCTGTTCTGGTCTGCCATTTTACTGTGTATAAAGATGCCGCCACGCTCGCCCAAGTTTACGACTTGTTGTTTTTCTTTCTTTTTTTCTCCTCAGGGGCGGGCACCTCTCGAGTTTCTTCAGGGTGTGCCAGAGGTGTGTGTGTGTAGTGGTGTTTCTTTTTTTTTCCCTTTTCGCGAGAGGGGGGTTAGAGAGAAACACAAACACATACACACTTTTTTTCTCATAAGCCTAATTTTAATCATTATCTTGCCGCTCGAGCTTCAGGCAAAAAAAGAGTTGGTCATCATGAGCTTGCAAGATCTTTACTCTTCAGCAACAACTTCAACAGCAACAACAACAACAGCAACAGCAAACTTTCTGCTCCCGTTGGGAGCGGCAGCACCGACAATGTCTTTCGAGACAAGCTTCCGCCCGTCCAGCAAGGCGGTCGGCGCCTCGTCCCTGCCCAACCTACCGGCCTTGTTCGTCTGCTTCATGCTCCTCCTGCAGACGTACCTTGCGCTGGCCAACCCTGCCGCCGCAGCTGCCGCCTCGGCGCTGTTCCCGGGGTACAAGACCCCCTCGCGCAACGGCGACAGGAACACCGACAACCACCACAAGGACGGCAGTGACGAATACATCAAGCTCAGCAGGGACCACGACGTGATCCTCCCGCGGCAACAACGGCAACAACAATCGGTCGGCTCGACCTGCGACGGCTCCGAGGGGCAGTGGAACTGCATGACGACCTCGTGGCAGAGATGCGCGGCGGGCCGGTGGAGCGTCGTCGTCGACGCGGCCGACGGGACGACCTGTCACCCCGGAGGCTTGACTTGGGACTTTGCCATCGAGGACGGGAGGGGGCAGGGTGGTGGGAACGGAGGGGGCCGCGCCACCAGCAGCGCGTTCCCTGGTCCCGGATGGGGATTGAAGGGCGGTATAGGTGGGGGTGGAGGGGGAGGTGGAAGGCATTCACTAGGTGAATGGAGCCTGGTCCTTTTTGGGGGCTTAGGGCTGGTCGTGGGCGGCTGGGTCTAGCATTGGTGGAATGGCGGACGTTACATGGACCCATGGGTGTTTTGGACATAAAAAAAAAAAACTGATGTCCCCCCGCCAGGTCTTGTCTGATGGGACTCTCGACATTCTTTTGAGGTCCCCAAGCCTGGTTGGGACTCACAGAGGGCTTGGTATCAAGACCCCACTACCTTTTCTTTGTACGGGCGGAGAGACCAACGTGAGGCGAGGGGGCCGGAAGCTTAGGGTGGACCATACAAGGTTTGCGCCCCTGGCAACGGTTTCCCTTGGCCTGTTTGCACAGTGGGGGGGGAGGAATCATGATAGCAACACTCCCCCCCATCATGCCTTTTTCCTTTGTAACGGCGAGATGACGCAACGAGATTTAATGACAATGAGCATGCTTTGCCATTTTACTTGACTCTTCGATGTGCAATGTGATTTGACTTTTCCGGCCTGTGAATTTGGCCTTCTCTACCCACTTTGGGACTTGGTCTTGTGGTTCAATAACAAGTAGACTATCTCAGAGTAGCTACCGGCTATGAAGATTTTGGCGCAGAATTTGTCCTCGCAAGCAACTTGAGAGAGAAAGGGAAAAAAAAGAAAAAAAAAAACCAGGGAATGGATCCCGACAAATCAACGATCAGTGAGCAAATGCAACCTTTGTCTGTCCCCAAACCACAAAGACTGCAAAGTGCAAAACCCATACGGACAGCGCACTACCCAGAATCACTGGCGGCGCACGTGGCGCCGACGGCCAATGGCAAACTGGTCGTCGCAGAGGTACGCCAGAGTCTCGCACGACTCGCGGCGGATATCCTCGAGGATCGAGTAGGGCGTGCCCCGGATCCTGAGGGGCCAGCTGCTGCCCGGCGGCACGACCTGGGCCTCGGTGAAGAGCTCGACGAGGTAGTCGGCGGTCCACTGCCAGATGTAGATCTGCATGTCGACCTCGCCGAGGTCGATCGGCGTGCTGGTTATGTATCCGATCAGGCGCTCGTGCAGCTCGTGGTCGAAAAAGTTGTCGAGCACGACGTCGAACCGGTCCACGCACTCCTCCCACAGGCACTTGCGGACCGCGAAGACGTAGGGTCGGAAGTCAAACGGGCCCGTGTGGAGCTCCGGCACGAGAATGGTTCGTGGGTCCCTGGTGTCTTGCATCGTGGGCTTTTGCGTCTGGTTTGCTCCGTCGATCTTCTTGTCGGTCGAACTGGCTGTATCTTGTCAAGTATTAGACGGATCCGCGTTGCTGTCTGTGATGATGGCTCAATGATATGGGGAAAAAAAAAAAGAAGAATTCTTGTCATGGGATCTGAGGCATTTTATACTGATTTGCGATTCAACAAGTAACTACATGTTGATGGGTCATTGTTTTATGTTGCCTGGTGCACATATGCTGTCTCTTGCGGCCGGTTGCTTCCAAGAAGTCACTTTGCGCAAGCCTCTGGTAAAGTAGCAACAACATGTGGCTGTTCCCACAGCGGTATACCAGTCGCAACTGTAGCAGTTTTATCTGGGTGGAGCTCCAAGACTTTGATCGCTAACTTGTCAGGAGTCCATTACAGCCATGTTGGAAATACCCTATGCAATGTCCCGACTTGGATTGCCGCATCGAATGGCCCGGTTTCTTTTGCTTATCCGATTCAACAAGCTGCCGGCTCAGACCGTCATAAACACTTTGGTAGTGATGGTACCCCAGACGCAGCCGGCGCGGCAGTCTTGTCCCTTCTCCCTCGAGCTCACATTAACTGGCAGGTTTGACTTTTTTCGAGATAATATCTATAGGCTCTTGCAGTGTCGTGGACGATGAGTCAGGCTATGTTTCCAAAGTCAATGCACCTTTAACCTGGCACTGTTCATGGGCCACGGTGAGTGTGAACCAAACACCCGTTCGGCTCGGTGGAGGGGCCCGCGAAACATAACTATTCCGATAAATATGATGGCAAGTTTAACAGTTAAGCACTAGCTGAGCCAACTACAAAAATAGGGTGGACTGCCAAGTGTATGTCAAGTATGCAGCTGGTGAAATTGGGTGCGAACTATGAGCTGTTTATTTTCATCTTGCCTCTTGAATAATCACAAAGCAGCAAGGGCGCCTATTTGAACAATTCAGTGTGATAACATTTTTATATTCATGTATTAGTAGCCGGAAACGGTTAATCTGGTTAAAACGCCCGTTTCATCTTGTTTATTGGTGGAAAACCTCCAATTAAACTGCCTTCTTTCTCTTGTACCATAGTGGGCCCGAGTTGTCATAGTACATGCTTGTAGGCGGCCTTTTGTCTTTTGGGCTATTGCCTTGAGTGCTTGTCTGGACGGCTGGCTTGTTAATTCTGCTTAAGATTTTCACGACTACGACAAGAAAGCCGGATGAATTCTTGGAGTCGTTGGTAAGCCTCTCCAGGGATCAGCGAAACAGACAAAAAAGCCGTGACTACGTGGCACTGGACAAATCTTATGCTAACCTCTATAACGGCAGTGAAAATAAAGCTAGTTGTAGTTCGCTACATCCTATGCCAGACCTTTGAGGACCTGTGCACTTGCCGCTAATTCTCATCACCTGAATGGGCTTGGCAAAGGCAAACACTTTGTATCCTGCTTTGCTGTACCTGCTACAGCTAGAGTTTTGGGCGTTGTTTGCTTGGCATGATTTCCTTCACTGGATCGGTTGCTGTTCAACCCAATCCTGCTCATGTCAACGGCAACCCTATTGTTCTCCATCGTTCCAGGTGAGGTTGTGATACCGGGTGAATGGCGGTTCCTTTTTTTGAGTCTGACGAGTTGATGGGTCGAGGTTGTGGCATTCCCTTTATGATCAGTACCACAGCCAGGAGATATGTCTATTTATATAGCCAAAATGACTCGATCAAATACACAATCCACTGCATGCCTTGGTTGACGCCAGTAGTAAGAACACTTTAAGCAACTGTCTAGTTTGCACTTTACCAGATGACCAAGATTCCTCAGAAAGCCAGTGGTACCAAAGGTGGTTGACCATGCTGCACTAAATTACCGTATAAGGTGTGATCCGTCATCTGACTGATAGCTTAATTTCCGCCAAGGTTTTCCGCCAAGATTTTGAGGCTTGAACAAACGTTACTCGGATGTTTTATTACTCGAATTTGATTATTAGGGAAAAGGGAGGAGGTGGGGCAACACAGGACCCTTGTGTTCAGCTTTGTGGGTGAACATCCACACCACAGCTTACTGTTTCCCCACAGACCATGTTTGACGAGAAACAGAATGAGTTTTTGTGTTTCAATCTTTTACTATGGTTATGTAATTTAGCAAAAAGAAAAAAAAAAGAAACCAAAAATTTGCTGACCTTGGTCATTTAGACCATGTCCGCATGGCCTTTGTGTACCTGTTTTGCAACGTGGGTCACGATTCTCCGGCGCCACTGGGAGCAGTAATCTTGGCAACCTCCTCCAGCTGTTCCACCAGCCCTTCTCCTCGGACCGCATGCCGCCAGATGGTAATCGCGTGTCAGATGAGCGCGCAGGAATTTGATCTGGGCAAAAGGACAATGCACTGCTTGCTATCCACCCCAGACCATCTGTACTAATGCTCGCCCCGGGATCTCGCGGCTTAGGGAGGGATATCCTATATGTTCACCCCCCCTCAGAACTTGCAGGAAGTCGTCCGTCATTGATCGTCGACCCATCATTACCCAAATCAACAAAGATAGCCTGCCTGTTCTCGTCCTTCTTCCCAAAAGCCTCAGAACAAAGCCAGAAAACCCCCGTCACGGACGGTCGGAAACCAACCAAACCGGGCCGGCCCGACGACGCTATAATAAGCTTTTCGAAGGCCAATGACATGTCGTCGACCAACATTATTACCTATCTTATAGAAAAAGCGGTCATGGAACCTCCAGGAACGAATGTGCTACCTTGGCGTAATGCTTCATAGGCTAAAGGAAGCAACAACTGTCCTTTCGTTCTTGTGGAACTCTTTGCAACTGTTGTATAGCAAAAACAGCGAAATGCAGCTCGCATCCCGCACGGTACCGATGGATCGCTTCCAAAAAAAAAGACGTGGTGGAAATATGTTTCCGCCGGCGTGAATACGGCTTTCACCCTGCGGCAAGATTTCCACCAGCGCGGAAAGTATTGCCCAATGCCCATGTGGTTGGTCTTGCTGGCTTTCGCCTGTTGCATGTGATATTCTGCGGGCGCTCGCTGTTTTAAAAGTACAGGGTGAATAGAATAACGGCCTCTCCACGAAATAGCACAGTCAACTTGTTCAGCGGCGAGGTCGCTGTCCTTTCACGGCTTTTCCGCGCTAGCATCTCCTACGTATTGAAGCAGAATGAGGGCAAGGATGGGAAATGTGGAAATCCAATATGATTTCGCAGCGAGAAACATGCACAAGAGAAGGACTTGTTAGGCGTAATTGTTGTTGACTTGATGGCATCATGATGAGTATAAAGCATCACGCTGCCAGGCTCACATTTCAAGTCTAGTCTGGTACACAACCCTTTTTTTTTTCATTTTGATACCTCCCCTTGACTAAAAAGTCGTAAAGCAAGCCATCACCAATACCTGCCCAAGATGAATTGAAAAGATGGAACAGTTACCTATACGAGACCCAAGACGAAGAAAGCCAATCGCGGCCAGTTTCTATTTCAGGTATCCTTCCCAACCAAAGTCAAAACGATAAAAGCTTGACGGCCCGTAAGTCTTTTTTGTCTGCATCGGAAAGGAAATCCTGTGCCCACCAAAATGCTTTATTTAATTTTATTTCTCCTTTTCGTTTCCCCCTTTTTTTTCCTGTGGTTTTCCACTGCCGTCTTCCGTAGTTTATGGGAAGCACGAGTACCAGAATGCCACAGCCAGATACTTACACAATGTATGACATAATAGCATTATACGTCAGGGCGCAAATTTATTTCTATTTTTGGCCGATCGCCATGAAGATGATCGTCCTGAATGCTTAAGCATTGCTCCCAGACGGAATGCCCGAAGTCACTTCATCAAGGATGGGAAGGGGTGTTCCCTGATATGAGCTTATTTTGAGAGCTCCGGACAGTGACTTGACGAAAAGGAAAGAAAAGGAAAAAAAAAAAGGCAAATGAAAGATACACTGTAAGTGGGAATCTCCGCACGAATGACAGCAGCTGTCAAGTGCAGTTTTCCCTGCAATTGACTACCAACCCGAGCCTGCCTAAAGGTTTATGCCGAAATAGAAAATGCGAGTCGTGCTGCTGTACACAAATTTGTCTGGAATATTCAGTGAGAGACTCTCGACCGACACATAAAATAAGAGCATTACTCCGCTCTCCCAAGGATTTCTATTTTCTCTCTTTCCTCACAGACTTTTATCGTCGTCACCCTATTCTGTTTCCTTTTCTGTGGTTCTTAATTCTGTATTATACGCCTGCAGACTTCCAGTCTGTTCAACAACCCCCTTTTTTTCTTTTTTTTTTTTCTTCTTTTTTCTTTCTTTTTTTTTTCTCTTTTATTTTTCTCCAAGCGCCAAGATGCACGCATCCAGCTGGTTGAAGCTCACTCTGCTCGCGGCCCTCAGCCCCCAGGCACTGGCCCAAGTCCTCGCGGACCCGGCTACCGACAAGGCCGGACTGGTGGCTCGTGATGGCCCGTGGCAGCTTGGCGACCCGGCCCCCGATGACGATGGCACCCACCCTGGAACCTACCCTCCAAAAATCCCAAAGGGCGCAACCAAACCCTCCGGCCATGGTAATGGCGGAGCTCACGGCAAACGGTCAGACGAGGATTTCTTGAACGCTCATCCTGGGGCGCGCCGAAATGGCTTGGACTTGAACGGGAACATACTGTCGCGGGGGCATGGATTGCGAACATCGCCGAAAGACTGGCACAACCCTATGCTTCCGCATGTGACAAAAAGCCCAGAGGCTTTGAAGGAGGAGAAGGAAGCTCGCCAGGCTGCCGCAAAAGCTGAACAGGCTGTCGCAAAAGCTGAACAGGCTGCCGCAAAAGCTGAACAGGCTGCCGCAACATCTCAGCAGACTGCCGTAAGCCCCCGCCTAAATTTCGAACAGCCAGTGAGGTTCCTGCACAACCGCAGAAGCGTCGAGTCCGACCCGGTCTCCCAGGGTCAGATCGCCGCTCGCAGCGACGACTCCGATTCAGGCAAGCTTGGCGTCGACGCCGACGGCAACCCCATTTATAAAAACAGGGGCTCTCGTCGCACCGGCCGCACCGGCAGGGTCGTGGCCCGCCAGGAGCAGCCGTCCACCCTCGAGCGACGCTTGCAGCCCTTGCGGGGCGACAACCTTGATTTCAAGTCGTCCAATACCAAAAAGACCAAAAAAAAGCACAAGAAAAAGAACAAGGGAAAGAACAAGAAAAAGAGCAGCGAACAGGACGAGTCGGCCCCTCTGCCGCGCGACAACGATGTGTACAACGAAGACGGCTCCTTCCATAAGCACGCTGCCCGTCGTGACCTCGAGCCGCGCATGCAGCCCTTGCGGATCGACAACCTTGATCCCAAGTTGGCCAATGCCCAAAAGATCAAGGAAAAGACCAAGAAAGAGACCGAGGAAAAGAACAAGAAAAAGAGCAGCGAACAGGACGAGTCGGCCCCTTTGCCCCGCGACAACCCAGTGTACGACGAGGATGGCTCGTTCCATAAGCACGCTGCCCGTCGGGACCTCGAGCCGCGCACGCTGCCCAAGTACCAGGGCGACAACCAGGATCCTGCCGACAGCGACAGGGACGTGCACATGGACGACGGTTCTTTCGCTCCGCAGGGTGGTCGCCGGCCGCCTCGCAGGCCTCGGGCTTTCAATGCCTAGACTCAAGGGCCTGCAGGGTCTGTAGCTGGGTTCGTTGCTTTGAGGTTTCGGGAAGCGGGGGTGGGAAAAGGGTGAATGGAAGAGTGCTTTGCTGTTTTTGTTTCGGTTTTTTCATTCTTTCGCTTATTTCCTTCTCTGCTATTTGTCTCTTTGGGTACCTCTCGTCTTGCTTTTTCTCTTATTCAGCATCCTTTTTGCGGAGTTTCTTTGGGCCCGTTTTATGCTAAGAGCGATCATCAAAGATTTGACTGTCAAATTGCATCTAAGGCGTCGACTGGTTTCATCTGTTTGCTATAAAAGTCGCAATCAATTTATTCATCAGCTTCCTAAATAAAGCGCAGTTTAGCGGTTATTCTTGATCACGCTGGCTATCTGGAAACAACTTCAATGTTTGACTCTCGTCTAAGGCCTGCGAAAACCCGAAACCAGGTTTAGCCCGGCCCGGCCCACTAGCCCATGGGTTTTTGGCTGGGAGCCCGTAAAGGCCCACGGGGGGTTTTTTTTTAGCGAGTTCATGGGGGCCCGCGGGCTGGCGGGCTCAACCCGAATTGGGTAACTCGCGGGTTTTGGACTAGCAGTGGCGTTCCAGGAGTGGACATGGCCGGGAAGTGGACACCCTAAAGTTGTGGTTTAATCTTTCATAACAATTTAACAAATAGTTCAATAAAGACCAAAATTTGTACGCATATAAAACCAAGAATTGGCTATTTGATGATATAGGTTTTGTATTTGTAAAGCATGCTTTGAATAAGAAAATAGGCTTTTTTCAATTAGCTATTTTTATGTTTGAGAAATCGAATAAAAATGCCATAAGTGTTTTGTAAGCTATATATTGTAAAGCAGTTAAGGATACATATACTGCAGCTTGGCTTGCGTGGCTATTAGCTATAATCAATAATTATTAAGTTTTTTAAGAATAAAAATTAAAAAAACACATACAATTTGTTAGCAAACAAAATATTTAAATATAAAATAGAATTTATACATAAACAAAAAGAGCTCCTAGATATAAACTAAAAATTACATTTGGGTTTTTTTTCTCGCAAAGAAAAATAAAATCATTCAAAATCAATTATACTTTTGAACATTATAAATTTTAATGTGAAAATCTTGAAAATAGCTGTTTTATTATAAATGACTCTGTTTTACAAATGGAGGAAATACCTATTTAAACCATATTCCTACGGTTTTGTATAGGATTCTTTTTATTTTCTCATATACATAGAAAACTTATTTTCTATGTAAATATTTATTTAAAGTTCTTTAAACAATTTGTATGTGTTTTTAATTTTTAACGTCGAAAAATTAATATATTGCCAATTAAAGCTAGCAGTCGGCTAAACCTAAATGCAATATACGTATTTTTATCCGCTTTATGAAATGCATTCCACAAATTATGTATACCCTCTGTATTCGAACTTTAAAAAATAAAAATAGGGACTCGTATAAAAACTTCAACGTTCATCCAAGTAGCGCCCTATAATTATAAGAACTGCATCATTCAATAGCCAGTTTTTGGATTTATACATGTACAGATCCTGGCCTGTATTGAACTATTCGTTCCTTTGTTATAAAAGATTAAAGCACAACTTTACGGTGTCCACTTCCGGGTCATATCTGCTTCTGGGTCACCGATTGTAAAGCGAATATTTAAAAAAAAGAAAACTTTTGATCATAAAGTAGAATTTAATGAGAGTATTTTATATTATATACTGATCTACAGAACTATCAGTACTAATACACGAATATATATATATATATATATATATATATATATTATATTTTACGGGTTTTGCACGGGGGCTCGCGGGTTGCCAATATAAAAAACCCCCCGTGGTCACTTTTCGGCCGACGCAGGCCCCCATTGGTGGGTTTCGGAATGCCTCTATGGGAATTAGATGTGGGTGGGAGGAGTAGTGGAAGCTGTTAATTGGGATTACATTGATTGATTGTGTTGGGTGCCTCCAAGTTGTATCTTTTGCTACCGTTACATCTGAAGCCTCAACTGAGACTGAACATAACTACCAAGTAAAGGCATGTCAATTGCCACCTTTTGTGCAGGGGTTGGGAAAGTTAGGAGCTCAGGAGTATGTCTTGGTCGCAACGTGATTCATAATAACTACTTTAGCAAAAGTACACAAGTCCCGATAAACAGCCGAGATAGGGCAGGATCCCCGCCAAGCTATGTATCACAGTTTCATGCGGCATGGCACTCGATGGATAGAAAAAAGGCCTCTTGATCTGTTACCAACAAGTTCTACTAAGCCTTTTCCAGACCGCGGCTGGCTTCCTGGCATCAAACTGCCTGGCTCCACGAGCTTTTTGTGAAGCCCTCATCAATCAGCCTTCAGGACTTCAAAATCTATTTTACTATTTCTAGCAACCTCGCTGTATCTATTTCCAGAATCACTGCTTGTATTCCCATACCCAAGTTTATGGGTGCCAACAAAGCCAAGACGACGAGGAACAACATGGTTCGTCCCAGCGATGATTGATACTCTTGAGATCGACAACGATGTGAGTAATATCTTCCGCAAACAAGGGTACCGGTATATTAGTAAAGATAGCAGCGAGCGGCATTTCTTTCAAGCCAGATATATCTGCCCCAGAACTTACTCGGGGAAGAACCCACAAGTAATAGATCTTGTGTTATGGAGAATGCCTTTTCCGGCATCGAGTCAAGGCCATTATGGCAATCACCGTCGTTCATGTCATCCACGCGAAAGCAAAACTCAACATCCCGGCTTCTCGTTACCGTACCCAGGCCAGTGCATTTCTTGCAAGTAGACTGGACTCCAGGATGTTTCATTTCGGCCTTTTTTTCTGCCTCCCCACGTACCGCTCGTTAGCAGATTAAGAGGGACAGCAAATGCGCTATCCCCACCACACACGTGCAAAAGTTGGCGCAGTGCTAGTCAGAACCAGGGTTTTCTTTGCTTTTTTTTTTCTTTTTTTTTTGTATCGTTGGAGCAGTCGCGTTTACGGAGGGCGAGGTTATACTAATAATAGGTGCTTATAACTGGGGATTTCAACCAACATGTCGGTCACGAGGGTTGTTTGCATCGGATTTGATGGCCCGATCGGTCGATCGATATTCACCAAACACAGCCAAATCTGTATAATAATCCTTATACTGATGGTGCTTTCTGGGCCAGCCATGTTCCCGTCACCTTGACAAAGCCACCACCCGCACCCATAGTCTTGGTTCCACAAGAGACTTCAAGGTCAAGCCAAGGCTACCCCGGATTCCTGCAGAGACCGAGATTGATTTTTTGACGGTCAAAAACAAAAATGCACATCCTCGGCATGAACCATCGCCCACTCCTCCACATGGACTTGACAATGCACACCGAAGAGTTCGGTGCGTCCAAACGGCCAGTCCGGGCCAGCTGCTCTGCACCCTAAGCGCCGGGGTGCTAATTTCATCCAGCAACCGGCTATTTATTAATAGTGCTGGAAACTACAGCAGAGCTCAACCACGCCTGTGTAATACTTGTGGCACCTTTCTTGTGATACCTTCCCAGACGAGAAAAAGCTTGTGTTGAGGTTCTGTATCCATTCTCAGGACGACTGTGGGGCGAATTTGGAGGAAAGGCAGAAGAATCACCTCGGTTTATGGTCTCTTACTGAGAACAAGAAGCACAATATATGGAGCCATAAGAATTATTCCGGGAACTCGTTCCAGGTTTCAAGTTTCAACCGGGGTTGCCATTTGTTATGCGGCCGCGAGATCTGGAAAATCAAATCCGTCATTTGTAATGCCGTTAAAAGCCTGTTAAAAAGTAGCTGCTGCTACTTGTCACACGTGGAAGCGAGAATATGGTGTGACAGGGTACATACAAGTCTTTGGACGACGGGAATACCGAACCGGTAGCAGCAGATTGGGCTTTGTCCTGGGATGGATGGTAGGGTTACAAAGAAGGAGGAGTTGGGGGTAGGGAGGAACCAGTCTCTTTGTGGAAGTGCCGGGTGGTAACGGGACGGCAATCAATAAAGGATCGGCGTTTGGACATGGAGGGAATCACAAAATGAATAGAGAAATCCGGCAAGACAGTTACTTTCCTATAAATATATGTGCTACATAGACCTTCATCACACCAAATTTTCCCTCGCTTTCTTCCCTATGCCCCCAACTTCAACCCGTGTCGATTTTTAGACTGATCCTTGCAGGCTGCGCCGCTAAATCTCCTCATCGCCCGACTGCATGTCCCTTGTACCAATTGCGGATTCCCAAATTAACGTGACCGCGACTTCTGCATCAACATGTGAGCGTATCAGTGTTTAATGCAAAAGAATACCGAAGGCAGGGCTGATGCATTTGGCCGTGGAAAATCTTTTCTAATTTTCGCGTCAGCTGGCAATTGACAAAGTTCAACAGGTATGTGATTTCCGCCCGAACAAGCTTAGTTCAGCGTTTTTATGTTCTGACCGACATAAAATAAATTTCGCGACGCCGTCTCTGGCCAGAGCAACGAGCTTTAAAGCTAACGAATGAATCGCTACTTCATTACTCGTCTCCTCATCTTTGCTAGAGCCCATCAGTTGTCAACCTGATTTGGATGTTCATTTACGCAGTGTCGGCCAAGTCGAAAATCGTGGTTATCTTGGGTCGTATAGCTTTTCACCGTGTCTCGTTTATATGCCCAGTTTACACACGTTCTCCGACGCGATGCAAAGGTTGTATGTTGCTTCATAATTTAGTAATGCAAATATTCAAATTATTATTATACCTCAAAGACGAAACAATGAAACAAAGAAAACAAATCTGGAGCTGATGTTATTCCGTTTGCAGCATCAGTATAATAATCTGGCTCTGATATGTAAACACTCCCAGTTCCGCGGAGAAGGGCACACCTGACGCTGCTCATACTTTTGCCCACATTGATAAAATGTTGGAAATATGTAGAATACAGCTGATTACTCGTTCTGGTCACGTGCATGTATAGGAAATCTTAAATTTCGGGTCAACTTCGCAGTCTTACAGCTGAAGTCCTCTCGAGGCATCTGCAATAGCATGGGTTTTACATAGCCTGGAAGAACAAGGTACTCTCTGCCGCTGTTGAATAATTCCTGCAACTTACTTTCGGCTTTGTTACTTTGAAAACTTTAACATACGTCAGCTCGCTCCACACTCTGCAGTATGCGATACACGGGACAAAAGAAGCCGGCCTAAAAAGTAGTTCTGTTGGCCTGTAGTGACATTAGTGTCGTTAATAATTACCTTGTTATGTCTGGGTTAGGTAAATATCCCATCATCTGCACTCGCGCTCGCTTTCTCAGTTAAGAATCTGCACACTAGACTAGTGACAGGCTAGTCGCGCTAACGGAGGAATTTTTCATATAGCGACATTGGATAACTTTCTGTTAAAAAATCTTGACACAAAAAACACCGGAAATGGACCAGGAAATGAGACGATTTTTTATAACCTATGAATCGCCAAGAGAATCCGTGTCCGTAAAGCAAATCTCCAGTGTTATAGGCATAAAGCAATACGACGGGGATCGCCGATATGATCGAAAATGTCAAAGTCGACAGAGTATGAATAATTGTCAAACTTACATACAGTTCAGTAGCTATATAAATCAAGGAGCAAATCCAACTTGGTTCCTCGATTTATCTAAACACCATGAGCATTTTTTTAGCTTGGATTCTCCCGTGGCTATATCATCCAAAGACAACCGTTGCAACTCCTCCAACAAGTCAAGCTTCATCAATCTCCACATCGACTCTCACCATGCAGCTTTCCGTATTTATCACATTCTTTGCTGTGGCCGCTGGGCTCCAGGAAGCGCGTGGAAAAGGAGGTATGTTCTTCCCGTAAAAGAAAGGAGCCCAAGGCTCAATGTCGAATTTGCTCAACTTCTTTAAGGGCAATCTCCTGATATAGCAAGTTGCCAGCAGAGCGGTGTAGCCCAGTGCTAACTCTTTACTAGGCGAATGCCGTGGTTGTAGGGATTGTGTGGCCAAAGAGGCAAATGGAAGTCCCCTATCATGCCTCTGTAAGTTTGTTTTTTTTTTTTTTTTTTTTTTTTTTTTTTTTTTTTTTTTCTTTTTTTTTTTTTTAAACTAGGAAATAAGACTGTTGCACTTTGCCAAACCGGGCACGGCATTCATATTGACTTCTCACAGATGACGCAACATCAAGCACCAAGGGCAGATGCCTTAATATCTGCCCAGGTAGATAGCATGATGAAGGGCACGGAGACAGCCGAGTGGGAATTGAGGGTTTACATGTAAAGATGTTGGTTGTACAATCTCGAGTGCAATTTCCACCAACCAGAATCAAACTTTCTCAGATGGAAGCTGGTAATTCGTGGGGCCAATTACCCAGCTGCTGCCCTCTCGGGGTCGCCATATAGCCATTTTTAAGCTCATGCGCTTAGCTTAAGCATAAGATACTATGAATTCGCAACTGCGTGGAGCATTTTGTCATATCCCTCATGTCGGAGTCCTGCGCTTGTTGGACGAGAGAGCCATGGCTGCTTGCGCCGGACTCGCTTCACGTAATCCAAACAAGAAATTATCTGTCTTTTGCGACTTGAGTGACTCCCAACCTGCAGGCGACGTCAGCCTAATATCATATTGATTATGTGCAAAGAAAAAGATATGCTTAGCAATACCTATAGTACCTTTAATTTCCCTCTGTAATCATGCTAATTTGTTCAGTTGAAGGGCGGTTTGATCAAAATTCCGGTAACGGTTACTTGTCCTGTTCCAAATTGCCTTGATCACTCAGACCACTGCACACAGGGCCTGGTTTTAATCTGAAGCTTTCGGCTGCCGGAGCGACCTGCCCATCACCAACTAGCACTAGACGTGTATGGGACGAAAAACGCCTCTAATCGCTCTCATCCACACCATCCGGTGTCACCCGGATGGTAGCTTTGGTCTATTATTGTCGAATGTTCAAGTCTCAAATGTCAAACGTTATAGAGATCGTGTGCGCTACCACTCGCCAGTAAATGTGGTGGATGGCTATCCTACCCAGTCACCCATACTTTGCCAAGCCTTCCATCTTTCTGGCTGCACCGCTTGATCGCATCAAGCCCGCCAAAAAGAACAGACTAAGCAAGGGAACCACAAGCTTGTTACGACGCCAAATGCGGGCGGGACGTTTCCCCGCATCTTGGTGCACGGGGTAGTTGCGGAGGTGGTCCACTGTCGTTGAGCTCAATGACAAATTGAGTCGTTGACAGTCAATCTCAACAAGGATGTGGTGCTCCACCCACCGATTTTGGGGCAATTTCTTTTTTTTTTTTTTTCTTTTTCTTTTCCATTTTGTGCTTCTCCGTTGTGATTACGGCTTTCGGAGTCTGGAAACACAACGTGGTCGAGATAAACTTTGCGCCCGACTGGCTGGCCTGAACCTACTGTAGTGTTTCTCGCTGGTTTTTTTTCTTCTTCTAATCCCAAGATTGCCCAGATCAGCAGAAAAACAAAAACGTTCAAGCCGACCATCTCAGACGAGACGACAGTTCGGACAATGCTCGGGGGACCCTAGACTGAATGCTTAATCCGACACCGTTCATGTCAACGTCAGCAAGCATCCCCAGCTGCAGTAAAATCGGGCCTTGTCGACTGGTATTACATCTTCGGCACGTATCCGGCAGTCGACGGGCCACCTTTAATTGGAGCCCGCTCAGCAAATATCGAAGCCGTTGTCGCAGTCGAGGCCAGCAGACTCCGCACCACCCCGCAAACTCTGCAAAAAGCCGAAACCCACCGGACATCATTACCTCTCCACCGTCCATTCAACAAGAGTGGAGATTTCCCACTCGGAAGAGACCACCCTTGCGGGCATGTTGAGCAAATCGAAGGCCTCTGATTATTGTACAAAAAGGGCCCGGCGTTCCTTCACCCCGATTCTCTGTCAGGCCTGACCCTGTCTGTGCCTTATTCCTTGTGGGTGCACCAGTCAACCCGTTCAACATGTCGCACGCAAACCCCGATTCCAAGACGGAGGCAGAGGTCTCCAGGGCACAGACGGCCGACGACTACGATGCTGGAAACTTGAAAGAGGATGCCGGTCAGAAGCGGGATTACAGCGGTGCCGTGACCAGCACCGACCCAGCCGAAAAGGCGCTTGTTCGGAAGTTGGACTGGCGCATCATGGTGAATAACGCGCCTGCTTGAGTTTTCACCCCTGGGACAAGAACGGACTCACCTGACAAGCTTCCCAAAACAACAGCCCACGCTCTGCGTCATGTACTTTCTCAACTATGTCGACCGCAACGCCATCGCGCAGGCGCGTCTCAACGACCTCGAAAAGGATCTGGGCATGAGCGGTTTCGACTTTAACGTCGCCGTCTCGATCCTCTTTGTCGGCTATGTGCTGTTCCAGATTCCCAGCAACATGTTGATCACGAGGATACGACCTAGTATCTACATGAGCTCATGGATGATCGTCTGGGCCATCGTTTCTGGTATGTCGGTCACTTGATACTCGACATGGACAATGGTCATTTTTACTGACCTCTTCTCTGCAGCCTGCACTGCGCTGGTCCACAACAGGGGTGGGCTGATTGCTTCTCGTTTCTTTTTGGGTATCACCGAGGCTCCGGTATGTCGTGTCTTTTTCTCCACGAGATTTTGACATGCCCGACTGACCAGGCTTTATGGGGTAGTTCTACCCCGGTGCGACCTACATGCTGTCCATCTTTTATCCCCGCAGAGGTTTGTCTAGTCCACACTCGCCCAAGGCATTCTGCTCGAAACTAACAAAACCACAAGAGGTCGCAACCCGCATCGCCCTTTTGTACTGCGCGCAGATTCTCGCAACTGGCTTCTCCGGTCTCATCGCCGCCGGGGTTTTTGCAGGCCTGGACGACGTCCGAGGGATTAGCGGTTGGCGATGGTGGGTAACTCCCTTTCTCAACCAAACCACGTGGGTCCAATTTCTGACGCAAAAGACCGGCATCAGGCTCTTCATCATCGAGGGCGCAGCCACCGCTCTCGTCGGCCTTCTCGGCTTCTGGGTGCTTCCCGACACGCCGCTGACGACGCGCTGGCTCAACGAGGACGAGCGCAAGATTGCGCATGAGCGCATGGAGCGCGACCGCGTCGACGACCAGGGCGAGTCGTCGGTCATGGTCGGACTCAAGCAGGCCGTCAAGGACCCCAAGGCGTGGGCGTTTTGTCTCATGCAGAACTTGCACCTGTCGGCGTGTTCCTTTAACTCGTTCTTCCCGACGTAAGTTCAAGCCATTGATCCTCCTCTTGGAAGCCTTTAAGCATCCTAACCTGACAACAACTACAAAAAAAAGTGTCGTCAAAACCCTCAAGTTCAACACCACGCAAACCCTCCTCATGACCTGCCCGCCCTTCATCGTAGCGGGCATGTTCGGCATCGGCTTCGGCTGGTCTTCGGGCCGGCTGCACGAGCGCACCTGGCACATCACGGTGGGCCTCGCCCTGGCCGTGGTGGGCTTCGTGCTCGCGGCCGCCGAGATGAGCGTGGCGGGCCGATACACGGCGTGCTTCATCTTCGCGGCCGGGGCCTACTCGGTCAACTCGGTCATCATCGGCTGGGCGTCCAGCACCTGCTCGCAGACAAAGGAGAAGAAGGCCGTCGTGCTGGCCATGACCAACGTCGCCGGCCAGATCGGTTACATCTACGGCGCCTACATCTGGCCCAGCACCGACGAGCCGAGGTACACGATCGGCTTCAGCGCCAGCGCGGCGTTTGCGCTGGGGAGCATCGCGTGTGCCTGGTGGATCCGCCTCATGCTCATCAGGGAGAACAAGAGGATCGTCGAGGCGGCGGCGGGCGCGCCGGTCAACCTGTATGGATACTGAAGACGGGTATCATGGGGAAGCAGATGGGGATGGAGTGTATAAATGGGTTGGACGTGTGTTTGCAGCGTGCCTTGTTTGACAGAAAAGTAGCGGCGATAATGAAAGCGCTTGACTCTTTAGGTATGGCCAAGGCAACAATGTGCTTCTCTTCAAGCGTGCTCCTTATTTATCCCAGTGGTCGATTGACGGCCCGCAGCCAAAAACATGCAGGTGGCCCAGAAGCGGAATAGGTCCAAGCCTGCAGCGCATCAAGTGCAGCCGAAACCAAAAAAAAAAGGCAATAAAGGACATGCACAATCCAGGCAGCAGCAGGCAGCAGAGGACTAACGCGCAGCCAAGTCGCTCAACGTCGATGATATAACGGAGCACAAAAACCTCCAAGCTCCGCTTAAAATTCATCGCTCGGCCTCTTTATGCAAACGTGGTCGCGTGTTTGACTACGACTACCCAACAACGGAGGATTTCGAACAGGCAACCAAAAAGGCCATTGACGAAAAAGACCGTCTTCCCTACTCCGAGAATACCAACCACCCAAGAACCCCAGCGACGGCAGCAAATTCACCCTCAAAACCACAAACACCCTCCCCCTTCACGCTCCGGCACTGCCTCACCCACACCTCGGGCCTCGCCTACGACGCCACGTCGGACGAGCTCCACCCCGCCCGGCGCGACAGGCTCCCGTCCTCCGACCCGCGCGCCACCGCCAACCTCATCCTCCCCAACCCCATGGGACGTCGCGATTGCAGTTCCACACGCCGCTGGTCTTCAGCCCAGGCGAGGCGGGGAGGCGGGTGCTACGGCACGGGACTACGGCGGCGCTGCTGCGCAACGACGGTGTCTTGGTGGGCTCCGGGGCTGTTCGCGGAGCTGTCTAGGCCGCAGCTTTTCCGGCGTGGAGGACCCGCGCTTGCAGGCTTGGCTGGCCGAGGGGCAGGATGTCAAGGCGATGCTGATGGGTGGTGGCGCTGGATGAGGTCCCTGGGAAGTTTTGGGGTGGGGCGGGGGTTATGGCGGCTTCGGGGATGATCAACAGCTTTTAGGGCGAGTTTTGGATTGTTTTCTGCTGAGCCGACTCTGCCAACAACAGCTCGTGTGCAGTGGGTTGATCGCATCGGCGGCACCGCGGGTTTCTACGGCAGCCGGACCTTTCCGGTCGGTGATGAGCCAACCTTCAGGCTCTATTCCAAGTTCCAAACGGGAGTGTCCGGCTTGGTGGGTGTGGCATGACAAGAAGAATGATTCAGCATGGCGTGCGTTTGATCATCGCAAGTCGAACCAGACATGCAGCAGAAAATCAGATGAAAAACAATCCCTGCTGAAAACTATTTAGCTACTGTGAAAACAGCAGACAAGACCACGCGAGGCTTGTGGAGGCCAGAATTCTACGCCAATATGCTTTCGTTGACGGGTTCCTATTTTATTTTATTTTCCACATGATTTTGTACCGCGCGCCACTCTCTGGCATTTGACTTGCCACGCCCGCGAGAGTCAAGATGGCTTGTTTTTTTCGAGACACTGTCCCGACTTTTTCCTCGCCCTCCTCTTCGCTGCTTCACTGCCGCCCGAGGCCGCCCTACAAACTCCCAGACCTACTAGAAACATAGCCCTGCGGTGCCATGCTCTCGGAACACAAGGCGGACTTGGACAGTAGGTTTTTGCAGCTTGTTGGGTCGGGTGTGTGGGTTTCGCTTGCTCTAGTGCTTCTGGGAACGGTATCTTGACACCATGGGGGATTAAAAAAAGAATAACAGAATTCTCTGACTATACTCTAGGTTCTTGCAAGGCAAGAAAAACAGCAGGCACAATATTGTATCAGAGTTATAAAAGAGGGTTTGGTAAAGCACTTCCCCGTAATGTCGGCAGTTCTATCTAGTCAGCCCAAGATCCAAAGCCTTATTAGGAGGTTGACTCAACCGGCGTGTGCTTCTTCTCCTTGATACGCGAGGCCCAATCCATAACCTAAACTATGGGATCATAATATTTCTCGAAATCTGACGCAGTCTGAAAGTGCTGGGCTGTGCATGGTAGCTCGTGTTGGTGCAACGATTTGGCGCCTTCCAGCTTGCAACAGTGGTTGAGGCTAGTCCTCGTTAAATCTAATATTGGTGTCGCCCCAGTCCTAGCACACATTTTTGCCAGGCACGGCATCCGACTCCGCCATGCGGATGGATACGGTGCCGGTGGCGAAAAGAACTATGGTCGAGGGATGCATTCTTGACTGGTTCCTTAAATGGTAGACCTTTTACTCGTGTGGGATTTTTACACAAATAAACGGCACATAAATCACTAGGCTAATTAAAGGCTGTTTTAGGTAGAGAGCTGATATTCCAAAAACACCAACAGGAGACAAACAAACTATGAAAAGAAATATGGATTGTGGATTCAAAGAACGAAAGTGGGTAAAAGAGGCAAGTGTAAAAGAGAACCCGAATAAATGTTAAACAGGAGCTTATCAGTGGTCACGACTGCAACCTTCACTGTTCGCCAGCATTGATGGCCATGATATCAGTGATTAGATCTAGTGCTGCATCGATTTTTGCT
Organism: Pyricularia pennisetigena; assembly: GCF_004337985.1. Taxonomy (NCBI): domain Eukaryota; kingdom Fungi; phylum Ascomycota; class Sordariomycetes; order Magnaporthales; family Pyriculariaceae; genus Pyricularia; species Pyricularia pennisetigena. The sequence continues at coordinate 4,763,410 of NC_043740.1, forward strand.
TGACTCCCGAGTCTATTCTTGGAACAAGTACGAAGATGAGATGATGAAACATAAATAGCATGATCCTGTGCCGAGTCAGCTGCTCGCAGGGCATCTCCGAATCTTACGTATATGCATAAAAATGGTAGTCCCAGCCCCGGGCCCCAGGACTCCCAGGCTTCTTTGGGGTGCTGCGCCATGTGAGTTTCCCCTCGCAAAAAAAGGGGGGAGTGGACAACTGCGCTACGGTTTTCCTTCAAATCTCATACTTGATGACGCAAACCACTTTCATAATTTCCAACGGCATTTTATGCTTTTTGCCATAATCCTCAAAACCAACAGACACTCTTATATAAAGCAGACAAAAAAAAAAGAAAAAAAAGAAAAGAATAATATGGTCAGGGCGACCGCGACAGCCTGTTGACTTGCTACACTTGCCGCCGAGTTTTGTTTCCGGGCGAGCGTCTACAATCTCGCCAGAAAAGCCTGAATAGATTCACGCGCTCGCGGCACGACCTGCGCCTGACCTGCGCCTGACCTCTCGAAACACCACCATGCGACGGATGCGATATGGCCGAGTGATTGCGCCAAAGGGGCGGCGCTGGCTCGCAGCTTTGGATTTGAAACTCCGACGACTGAGGTCCATCTTGTTCAAAGAGGTGGCGGTTTAGAAAACCCAACACCGATAGAGACAGACGAATGGGAAAATCACCAGTCGACGACTAAACGAACCGCACCAAGTCCAAGCGAGGCTCTGAGTGTGATCAAAGCCGGGATGGATGCGTGGGGCTGTTCGACGACTGCCGACCAACCGACATTTTGAATGGATTGCACCCGAGGCCAAATCAGCATGACTCAAAAACGGCTGAGACGGTCGGGATGCCGATAAGCTTGTAATGGTGCGTAGGGGCGCATGGCAATAAAGGCCATAAGCGGGATATAATTAGTCTATACTAGCCACTCTGTTTTCCGAGACAAAATATGGTTTTCTTTTAAGTTATAATAACGTTATAAAACAAATAGCTTTTGAGTAGGGCGAAAGGCCGGCAGGGGGCGAGAGTAACGGCATGATCGGATGCCAGGTAACAAGGACCCAAGGTTTGGGGGAGAGCAATACTCCTGCGACAGTTATGGAGACAAAAAAACCATTGAAAAGACGATAGTAGACGTGGGTAATTTTGGTAGTATATCAGCTCTGTCTAACTTTTTGTATACAACTTCAAAGTGGGCATGCTCTGGCAAAAATGAAAAGTAGAAAATCGTATCATCGTCCGCCTGCGGGATTAGAGCCGCCCTTGCCACCTCGACTTCGGCCCGGCGCGTGCTTCGGGAGCCTCGCGTTCGCGGCCGCATAGTCATGAGCCGTCTGACCCTGTTCCGTTTTCGATTTTTGCTTGCGCTGCTTTTCGGCCTCTTGTTTCTCCATTTGTTCTACATAATATCCAGGTACTGTGCTCCTAAGTTCCCACTCCGCCCTGTGTCGATGTCGCACCCTCCAGAGGGCTTCGTCGTTGGGGTGCCACACATGCTGACTGTCCCACCCTACCGGTGTTCGCTTTTGCAGGGCTTCGGGGGTGGAGGCCTGCGTTTGAATCTCTGGAGGCAGCAAAAGAACAGACCGGAATGTCAGCACTGTGTATTCGNNGGGGGGTGGATGGGGGTCGTAAATCAATAAAGACTCGGGCCATGTCCAGGAGCCATCCATGGGAATGAAAAAGGACGGGGGTTCGATTGGATTGCGATGACGGAAACTGACCATTACTTCTGGCTGCAACTGCATTTGTAGCCTCACCAAACTGTACAGGGCTCGCAGTAGCCACGCTAGCCAGCACAGCTACAATGAAGGGGAGGGTAAAATGCATTGTGATTAGGAGCTTGGAAAGCAGTTTGATTTTAAGATACAGTTATTTCCTGGTAGATACTAGAAATTAGGGAAATTATTTGCTTGCAAGGAGAGCGACCATGGCAAAATATAAAGCACATTGTACATCCTTATAGGTAACTTTGCAGCTATTTTTTTGGTTGCTGATATTTATAACAAAGAGTTTATTTTCTGCGCAAAAGTCATTCTAACTTACTCCGAGCTTACTTTTACTTAAGGAGAGTTGAGTGGGTCATCTCGGTTATGCCGTAATATCAGTCAAGTTGAGGATTTATTTACGGTACATAATATCCTGTTCCTGTTGGTCATGGCCAACTAACTTTAGTTTGAGTATCTCCGATTTGCATTACAAACGGCAGGCTGACCACTAGGAATTCTTTTGCCCAGCAAAACATAAGGGTTTCTTATTTACAACTTTGCAGTATGACTTGAGGCCGCAGTTTGCATTAAATGCAACTGAGTGTCATTGAAAACAAAGCTTCGTCAGCCGCAGAAACAGTGCATATAGGCAATGTATGATGCAGCCTGGAAATAAGAGAAGTGGCAAATATGCAATTTTTCAATTTTTCCATCAAATAGCACGGGTTTGGCGTCCATGAACAACAGCTCAGGATTTTGTGGCACAAAGCGTCAAGTGGCCGCACTAAGAGCTATGAGGGCATCCCGGCTACGCCTTCAAAGACATGAGTAATAAATACGAGCTTACAGGCCATGACCTGGTGGTCTACATAGTCCACAATCTCCACCTGCTAGACTGAATCAGCGCCGACTCATTTCGCAATGCTTGTTCTCCTAGGGTGAATCCACTGCCAAAGTTCCCCTTGGTCGTTGCCAGTTTGCAGGTAGCACACACGATGCGAGCCTCGTGTTGAACGCGCTGGAAGTCCTCGTGCGCTCGATCGATATTACGGCTAGCACATGTAGCGGGTGACTCTGGAGAAGGCCGATGTGATGGAAATGAGATGCTTAGCTGGAATTGACAAATTTGAATATGGCGCGATTACAGTGGCGGGCCTGACAAGGTAGAGCGAACGCTGATAACAATTTGATTAACTTATCCATCCAAATGCTTTTAAATATCAAGTGATTTCGCTCGTCCACCTTTGAATCCCTTGGAGGTTGTCGCTGACCTGCAGTCTGCATCCATGTGATGATACATCTCGTTTTTTGTTTCTTTCTTTTTTTTTTTACCGGGAGTGCAAAGGAAATTTGGCTGGCTTGTCATTTACGAACTTGTAAATTTCGCTCTTTACAAATCAAGTCATGTGGTGATAGTTTCGCCAACTTCTTTCCCAGTCGAGGCATATGCTTAAATCAATTCATGTAGAAAAAAACTACGAAGACACATAGTTCACGGTCTTTACTAAGTGCAAATAATGAGGAAAGAATTGTTATATTGTTTAACGGGCAGTTCAAACATCAAAACACTTGAAACTTGACATATCCTCAACTCAAAGTCAGGGAGGTGCATGGTTGCACACAGATGTACATGGGCTTATTTTGCTCACAACTCTACATTCTCTGACAGTGTTCTCCTTTGTCTACTGTCAAATGTAGCTCCATCAAAAAGACACAGAAAACGTGCGATGTAAATGACATGGATATTCAAGTCATTCAATATTTGCTCAAGCTATTGACAGCGCATACTGGTTCAGAACTTGGGCTGCATTAAAATTCTCGCGATGGGTAACATTCAATAGGCAATGACAATTCGCTCCGTATCATATAATCTCATGGTAGATGACTTTAGTAAGGTGGCAATAAATACAGGTTAAGCTGAAGCCGTCAACACTATCGCGCTGCCAGGAATTATTGTCCTTGCCCTTGGCGGCTTCAAGCTAGACGGGGGTTTCCTGCGACAAGAACAGACCTGCTTCAATTTGAAATGGGAAAAAAAAAAAACAAAAGCGTTCATCTTCATAACATGGTTCTGACCAACACTCCAGCGGAACTACCATCCCCCAGAGTACAGGTCCGCACAATACATTTCCGGGTTCAGGTCCAAGAGGAGTTCTGCGACGGTTGTGTGAGCAATCTCACACGAAACGACCTCACACGAACCGACGTGGGGCCACGGGAGCGCTGGGATATCACCGAAACACAAAGGGTATTTTTCCTGATAGGCCGATAGAGCTTTACTGAGGAGAGCGATTGCGAAATGAAAGAACTCAAGTACAGCAAAAAAAAAAGGGGGGGCTGAAACAATGATGGATAATTCTAGATAATTTGGGCCAAAACCCAGTATATCGCCAACTAAATCTTACAGGCCTAATTAATTATCACGCCAGTATTGCGCCTTGATCTCATGAGTCATAATACAATGACTGTCAAACACTACCTTTTTAGCAAATACACAAAACCTCTCTTCTCTCCCTCCCCTCTCACCGCAGCAGACGTGTGTGCTCAACGCCCTCCCAGTCCCGACATGCCGCTGCTGCTGCTGCTGCTGCCTCCGGCCCTGCCCGGCGTCCCGGCCGCCCCGACCAGCCTCTCGCGCGACTCGCCCCTGCCCCCGTCGTAGATACCCCTGACCCGAGAGGAATCCCTACTCCCGCCGCTGGAGGAGCCGCCGGGCGCCGGGGGCCCAGGCCACAGCGAGTCCGGGTCCTCGGGGCCGAAGCGGGGCGGCGCGTCGGTCGGTGCACTGCGGTTGGGTCTGTGGGTGACGTTGTCGGGGATCCGGGACCTGCCGTGCTGGTCTTTGGAGCCGGAGGTCGCTTGGGCGGTGGGCTTGTGCTCCGGGAACGTGTGCACCCGGCTCGGCGGCTGCTGCTTGGGTTCGGCTTGTCCCTGGTCAAAGGTGCGGCATCTCCTGGGCGGCGCCGGGCTGGGCGTCTGCAGCTCGGGTTGTGTCGATGGCGCGGCGTGGTTGGTTTGCCGGGGGCTCCTCTGGGGAGGCTGGACGATTCTCGGCGGCTGCGCGGTGGTTGTGGGAGCTGCTTGTGCGGTTTGGGATCCTTGCCTCCCGCGATGGGACTGTCTTGCTGGGGGAGGGGGGAGTGGTGGTCCCGCGTCTGAGTTGCCGCGTTGGCTGTGTGTATGAGGAGCGTCTTGATGAGAGGTCGCATTGGATGTGGCTCGCTGGCTACTGTGGTGCTGAGCTGCGTTGTTGGATTGTTGCACCAGGCTGGCGGTGTTGGAAGCCGCCGGGACCGCAGACGGTGTCTGAGATATCTGCGCACCCTGAGCCCATGTTTCATGTCCCTGGCTGAGAGAGGAGCTGACATGTGTGACCAGGGTTGGAACATAGTCCCGACCGTATCGGTACTTGTCAGTTTTGGCCGGTACTGGCTCCGTCTGCCGTCTTGGAGGAGCAGCAAACCCCGGCGGTGCCATGGTCGCAGTCCCTCTCGGCCCTGGAACTGCGGACACGAAAGAATATGGGCCTTTTTCCTGGCCGTGGACTATAGTAGCCGGGAGAGACTGGCTAGTTGGATGCCTCACGAGACCTGACATCTGTTGCGGGACGGAGAATGCCGGCGAGGGGATCGGGTTCACAGCTTGAGACAGCGAATTCCCCGTCCATCTTTTCCGATCAGGCTCCGTGGCCACGACGCACTGTTCTGGCTGACTTCTCCAGACCATGGTGAAAGGCTTCAGCAGAAAGTCAAGGCTGCATCAAAAGTTCCCGAGTCAGCAAGTGGAACCGTCATGGGTGGTGACATGGAATAAAGACAAAAAAAAAAAAAAAAAAAAAAAAATGGTGACGACTTACATTGGACGCTCAGAGCCATTGAGACGCTTGCTGCCAATGCTTTCGCGAATGCGTTTGTAGGTGAAGAGCAACATGGTGACGCCAATGCTGATGATGCAGTAGATCCAGACATAACCGGTCAGCACATCGGCTGGCGAGCTCGAGGCAGTAAGAGTTGCATTCGCGTTGCCCGCGGCCGTGGATTCCGGGGTCTCGATGGCGGTAGCATTGGCTTTGGACTGCCAAAGCAAGTCGAGCGGGTGTTGGTCCCATTTGAAGATGGGCATGGCAAAGATGGTCTAGCGCAACGATCAGCCAAGTTGCTGGTGGGGAACTGCTGATGTATTTGGTCGGAAAAAAAAAAAAAAAGAAAAGAAAAAAAAAAGGACAAAGGAGAAAGAATGCAACACGTACAGCAAATGTCGAAGCGGGAAGAAAACACATGCCCATAATGGCAATCACATAGCTGTTTTCCGCCGACCTTGCACTCTCTTTGGCCTCCTTCCGTGCAGCCTGGGCTTGTTCCTGTGCCAGGCAGGTTTGGATCTGGTAGTTTATCGCAAAAGGCGGATATATCTGTCAGCCTCCAAACCCTTCATCAGCCATATCATTATTCAGCCAACTCACATGTGCGGCTTGTTGTGACATGAGGTCTACGGAGCTCCTGTTGGCGGTTCTTAGGTCCTCGAGGTTGGTGAGGATGTCGTCAAACTTTTCTTTGTACCTCTGTGTCAAGATGTCTTTGGCGCATACTTGTCCAACCGAGTTGTTTACATCTTGGGCCGGAAGGCGTGGTAGTATCTGCCTCACGGCCTTCTCCAGATGACGCTTCGTGCCAAGTATCTCGACCTCGACCTTGTCGCAGTTTTTACGGGCATCGGAAATCTGTCGCAGCTGCTTCGCGTTGATCGTGGTGAGCTTGAGCTCGTCCTTCTCGGAATCATACATGTTGCTCAGCACTCCATGGACTCCCTGCACGGCCCTGATGTAATTCTTGCACAAGAGCGCAAGTCTTTCGCGCATCAGCTCTGCGACCAGGTACGTGGCGAATATCGGATGGTGAATCATGTCGGATGTGGTGGCGTTCCTCACTATCCTTTCGACCAGCGTCATCTGCGATGGCTTCAGCCCCAGTAGAACAATGCTTGTGAGCTTTTCCGTCTCCAGGTGCGTGGAGGACATGGCAAACTTGTGCGGGATGTAGCTCTCGTCGTCACAGTTATCGGATGTCATGGAAACGTTGATCCACATCTTTTCGCTCGGGTTGTTGGGAACTGGCTCGGCATTCGACCAGATGAACATCTTGCTCCGTTGTAGCACTTCCATGTTCAGGAAATGATGTACTTTGAACCGCTGAGTAATTCTCTTCCAGGTCGGGAGGCTCAACGGAAGTCGTCTCATTGAAACGTTTGCCTTTTCGACTTTGGATGTAGTGCTTTGTGGAGGGATCATCCTGAAAGTGGGCAGTGTCAGTCTAGGACTCTAGGGTAGCTCCATATGGCGAGCAGCCACTATATTTCAAATTGCAAAGAAACTTACAACAGGTGGAACTTGGGAGGCCCTCCAGAGCCATGCCGGCTGCTACCGCACGGAACATCGGGGTACTTGATAGGAGCAGTAGGTCTCAGTATTGGTGTAGATTCAATCTTTGTTCAAGGATGTAGTGTCGGGGACATACTTGTATTTGATCCCAGTCGCGATCGGAACTAAGCTCCCTGGAACGGATCGATCTTGTCGACTTGCAGCATGGTTAAGCTGGTAAATAAAGGTACACGTGCAGCAATAACGGTGCTCTCGATCAAGCGGTGACTTACATCGTCAGAAAGGTAGACATATCTTGAAGGAGCAAGGGCTGGTCCTTGGGCAGCAACACATCCGAATAATTTGATCTCTTCATCATTCAACACGGGGTTCGAGTCCCGAGGCCAGTCGAGAGGCCAGTCCATTTTCGAACCTATGTTATATCGTCTTGATATATCGAGGCAACTTTGAAATACTAGTCAAGGCCAGGGATATTGATATGAGCATGAAGCAGAGGAGCCAATCCTCTTGTCCGCGGGCACGGTGGATTCATTAGATGATTTAAGCATCTTCATTGACGGCTGTGAATACCAGATATGCATGTTGGTCTGTATAGCAATGCTCTTTGCGCGCTTAGTGAATCCGAAAATGGTACCGAGAATAGAAACGGTGTCCCCCCACGCAGACCCGTAGGTATTTAGGCGGGTAGGTATCTAGTTACGGGCATATAGAGATCATTGAATGATAATTGATACTGTAGCATAGCAGAAGGCTGAGCACGAAGCAAAGATAATTGATAGTGCGGCAGGCGGCTCGATCAGGTCATCCTGGTCTACCGCCGACCATAGCCGAGTGTTTGATGTGGGTGGAGAGCTACGGATACGCCACTACGACTCCAACAGGCGCCGCCCCTACACTTTTGGGCGCATAAAATATGCACCTGCACCACCTTCGGGACAGCAGCTGCGATAATGGCATCAGCTATGTTGGTTCCAGACTCGTCGTAACTGCGGCGCGACAAAACATCACAGTCTTCACTTCACGCCAGACTGCATGTCGACAGGCGACTTGAATGACGCCTCAATGTAACTGCGTCATGTAACGATATGATTCCTTCCTCATGGCCATCATCTGCAGCAGGATGTCGAAAACCAAACGGGGCTCTTGCCCCGGCATACCGAAAACTGTCACCCTCGGAAAAGAGCAAAAAACAGAGAAAAAAAAAAAAAAAAACTACCTCATCAAACCACTTCATGCGGGCGCACATTGACATGGCTACATGAGTTGGGAGGAAAAACCTTTGATTCATGATACGAAGAAGCTGCTGCTAAGTACCTCACCATAGGGCGGGCAGGTGCCTAAAAATGACAAATGAATATACCCCAGCCCCAGCTTCTCGGACATGCTAAACACAGAGTTTGGAAAGGCAGAAAGAGCAGATACGAAGCGTACATCTGAAACAGATACGAGAAACAAATCAAACTTTATTAAATATCTACATTTCAAAACAGTTGGAACTTGGAACAACATGTTGCTAGCTGCATCATTTGGCGCTTGCTGACTTCCTGTTGGTTACGAAATCAAAGAGACTCCCAAAAATGCTCCTCTTTCCACAATGCGAAGCTTGCCTGCGCCCGCCGTAGTCGCTGAACTCTTCAAGCTTTGTCTCCGGCCATGGTGGCGGCTCACTGGGAGAGATCTCCCATGCTTTCCAGTTTTCTAACCATTCGAGCTGCTCGGGCGTCATTGGCAACGGCGTGTAGATGTTGTCGGCTGGGGGATGTGCGATGGAGATGCGCTGTCAAAAGATGTTGTGTCAGTCAAGTTTTTTTTTTTTGATGATTTCCAGTAGCCAAGAGATTTTTTTTTTGTTTGTTTGTTTTTTTTTTTTTTTTTGTTTTCGCAAGTCGCTGCATCTCACTCACCTTGATGTAAAAATCGTTGAAAAGTAGCTTCAGCATCTGCCTTACGACTCGGCTGTCGGTGTCTATAAAAGTCACCCTAGCCCAACCCATTCTATTCAACTCGGCAATGTTGCGTGGTCGAAAGTCATCTTCGTCTGAAGAATCCATTATGGGGGTTTTGTTGTCTTTTCGTAGAGATTAACGGTGGAAGGAGGTCAATTTGCTTATCCGCTATATATTTCTGTGTGGAATGGGCTTTAGTGAGCTTAAGATCAATGGGCGGTGATGAAGAGTTGGAAGGGGGTGTAACGTACGAGGAGGTGCGACGGCGTACCACGGGCGGGCAGGTAAGGTAAGTGAGTTTGCGAGTGAAGGACGAGATCAAAATGTGCGGTGCAACCACACCTTTGGTATTTTTATGCTACATGTAGGCTCTCGCTTCCTCTATCCCGTGCCGTACGCCTCGTACACATGGAGTGATGTTAACCAATCAAGATCATGTAGGTTGCATCCACTGGTGTAAAAAGTCTGCTCGGCGCTTACAGCCAAGCCACTGAGGAGGCAACCCGCTATTCCTGCATATTCCGCCGGCCCCCATGTGGAGATTATCACTCAATTATAGTAGCTGTGTTCATATCAAATGCCCGCTCAATACCGCTCGGTAGCCAGTGACATCTAATCTAGACTACTGCTACTGTAGTGTTAGACGCCAGCTGATGACGCTGTTATAACGCAGCAATATGATCTTACTTTTTGGCCATATAGCAATCGCCTGTCATTGCAAGATTGGAAGCATCAATGTTGCACTCAACCCCCTGGTCAGGTTTCGGGGGTGGAAAGCGCGTACAAATCAGGTCAAGCGACCAACATCTGTCAATCTGTATCACCAATCATCGGCGATGCCCCAATGCGGGCCTTGGACAATATCCGCACCCGCTTCTGTTACGACAAAAAGGTTGAAATAATTAATGTATACGACATGCGTAGACTAGCCGCCGAGGTATGAAGGCTCACAAAAATAAGTTTGAACATATTTGAACGGGGCATACAAGAGCCGGCCAGAAATGAGATTCAGGTTTCATATATCCCAATTCCCACGCGGGGAAGAGGGTCTATGCTCGCTACTGCAAATGACCCTGCGGGGTTTTTGGTGGAGGATCCGAATGCCAGATAACCGCCGCCTGAGATTGGCCAAGGTTCGCCGATATCACCCATGCAATCCGAATTGCCCAGGCGCGCGCCTGCTCCCGTTTTGAGGCCTCAGCAAAGTCGGCGCCTTCTAGCGAACTTGGTCATGCTTACAAAACAAACTTTATTTTTCATGCACAATCCAGGCGCCAACGTGAACGCCTCGGGTGGTGGGGGGGCGCGCACCCGCGTCGAGCCCAGCACTGCACAGCCCGTCCTGCTGATACGACGCCGCTGGCCGGCCGGCTGGCTGACTGTCGGTCCACATTTGGGAAAAGCGTGGACCAACCAAGGAATGCAGTGGGGTTTGGAGTTGCCATTTTGACGCGGCTTCAGCGCTTACTGTTGTAGTCTGGGGAGGATGTTGTTTTGACTGGGGTTCTTGTGGATTTTAGGCGGCCCAGAGGAAATCCCCATCGGCAGTTGGACAACAAGGAAAACAGCACAAAGAGTCCAGAGAGCATTGGCGACAATGCAACTCAGTCAGTGGAGAGCCTGCCTCCCTGGCTTTGACTGCCGATCAACGATGACGAGGCGGGAGCCCAACTGGTGTTGGGCACAAGAGCGGAACATAACAACGTATGACTACCTCCCCTTGAAGAAAAGAGCTTGTTGTCAAGTCCGCAGCCGGTTCGATCGCCGTGGCAATGTGAGCTACAGTATATAGGATTATAAAGCGTTGCCACCGGTGATGAGTTGCGCAAGCCGCCATAGCTCGTACTGCAGTATCACGCACACCTTTTGATCAGCCCCTGTTGCACCCGCAGGCACACCGATCCAACCCTTTCAGCAGCTGTAACCATCCAAAGGAACAACCCGCGCCTCAGCTCAAAATTGCAACAAATACCGACACGATTCATTAACAAGGGGAACTTTCCAAATCGATTTCCACGGTACTAAGCCCGTCTGTCAACTCTCCTCATTGTCTCATGCAAAAAGTAAGCGCCGACAGGAACCCGACAGTCTGGGGAGGCCTCGGATGCGCCCCCTGAGCACAACGTCGTGTGATCCCTCATCGGATGCAGGCGCCGGCCTCTCTTACTAGCCTTGCCGTTGACAGGACAAATGCACGTTTGGGTTGGCGCATGTAGAAATTGAGGTCTAGGATTAACAACAATTTTTTATTCAATTTTCATTGGGCCTGCTGGGTTATTGCAGTGTGATTATTCCGCCGTAAGGATATTATTCAACATCCACAGCCCCCTTGGGTAAACCACTCGGGGTCAATCGTCATCCGAGTCTTACCTGCAATAAATACGCGCTTGGCAAATACAAAGTTGCAGAACCACTTTTTTTATTTTCTGTTTTATTTCCCTTTTTTTACTAGCGAATCCTCCAAATGTTTTCATGTTTGAGTGCGATATTCAATCAAGCCCACAGAAGGTTCTGCGCCAACTCGCCAACGCCCAGCTTGTCAAACAAACTTGTTTGTCAGACAGACCCTGACGCCGCGACGATTGATGCGCTTCATCTTGCTACGGTAGCACCAAAACTAACCACGTAGTACCAAAGCTTATTTCAACCTTCAAATATGCTCGATTAGCATCCAACAGAACATAACTGCATCTAAACATTCTGTAGTCCTTGCTGGCTTTTCCATGTTGTTTCTAAGGATGATGGCGAAGTTTCTGGTCACGTTCTTGGTTGAATCCGGGTTGGCGCCTTACGGAATACCCGCATCACAATTGCCACTGGATCAGGCCATAAGCCACCCTTCCGAGTCCATCACTTATTTACAGTACGTACTATGGCACCATGTGCAAGCAAATTACCGTCTAGAGATCGCGTGCTAGCAAGTTTACATCATTATAGGAATCCAATTTGGACCTGACTGCATTCCAGATGGCTTGAGGAATATGATAATCTACGAGCAGAACTGATGAGGAAATGATCGTGGCTGGTAAAGGAAACCATGTAGGTCATACTGACAACCACGTTGAAACGCACACATACAGGCTGGACAGGCAGTCTCGCTTCCAGAAGTGGGTGGGGCCAACCCTGCCGTTGTGTTGGGCATCTATTCTTGGTCCTGGGTTGCAATCAATGCTCGAAGACGGTTTGCGGCCCTCTACTGGCTGTGCTCATGTCCATCCCCTACACCTCGATGCACCTCTGCCGCCCGAGTGTGCACCACAGCAAGCCCGCAAGTTGGGCCAACTTGATGTAGTGCAGTAGTCAACGCCAAGTCATTCGCTGTCCATGCTACCTGTTTCACCTGGCCCGACCCCTCCGATGCGGACGGAAAGCTACTGGCGACCATGGACACGACCTTGGCTCAGTATCCTGTCCCGGGCGGCTGGCAACGGTTTGCCATGCGCTCGACTCACTGTGACTCCACGAGGTTGGCCCGCGGTCTCTTTGCCCACCTTGACGAGAAGTAGGTGAACAAGGTCGGGGAACTTCTCAAGGAAATCTTGACTGTCAAACGATACCTGGCCTGACCCTTGGAGAATTGCTTTCCGGCTGCGGTGGGTGGCGATGCTCGCTTGAGAGAGCGGGTGGTGAATACATGCTTCCGCCAGCGGTTCGAGGATATACCGATTGAGCTTGACGACTTTGGCCAGTTGCCTTTATGGCCATCCTCTACCTGCCCATCTCTGCTTCTGCTGCAAGTTCTCCTTAATGACGCGCTCCGATCCCTCAGTGGCGATCTCCAACGGGGAGCACGTCCGGAAAATAACACTCCCGCCCATTCCCCAGACCATTCTCGCCATTTCCATCTCAGATTCGAGAATTGATTGAGCGATATATTTATGCATCCTATGCCACGATCAAAAGACGACGAATTTTCAGCCGTCACGATACCAATAGTGTCGGAGTATATATGGTACTCTATCCTGAACTCGATGGTTTTGGCGAGCATCACCACGTTAGTCCTGCTTTCTGCACACCGTTTGAAGCGTCAAAGGGGGCCCTGAGCCCGAGGCCGTTGTCGGAGGAGTTATCAAGGCTGGCCAGTAGGTATGCTGCCCCAAAGACATGAAATGTACAGCCTCGAACAAGTTGATGATGCATACTGGCCAGCATCCTTTGTAGGCTAAGAGGCTTGCTTTGTGTTCTAGTTATGCATGAATGTCATGTCTCGGCACTAAAAAAGAAAATAAAAAAATAAGAAAGAAAAGGTCTCCAAGGAGTAGAAGAAGTAACACAGGTATACGAGACTCTGCAAAGAAAGCGTCTTTATGTCACACTGCTGCTTCTATATAGTTGACAATCCCTGTTAGGCCCTTGCTGGTTTAGATATCCACTGCTCAAATGCAAAACAAAATGCCAATGAAACCAAACCCGCTACCCAAGACTTTTCCCCAGAAGATTTGCGAAAAAGAGAACAAACAATGAAGAAAAAGATGATAAAAAGATATCAGAAGCGTACTATAGGCTGGATCAAGCTTAAACCCTCATGCTCGTTACCCAATACCCCTGGTTGCGAGGAAAGTTGTAGTCTCCTTTAAGGGTACAATCCGCATAGCAATGAAACGTATACCCTTGGATGATAAAATCCCTGTCCCAGTATTCTATTGCCTGCCCGATAGGTTTATTGGCTCTGCCAAACTCAACCTTGCACCGCTGCGGTGGACTGGGGGCCGGTCTGTGCTCCCTATGTGTGACTGGCGAGTCCCAGTAACTAGAATCACTGCTCTGTGAGTGATAATGTCCATAACCTGGAAGGTTTTGGCCCAGTCAGTCTTCATTCAGCCTTGGAGGGGGCTCGAGGAAGCTGGAAAACTTACTCCGGCGCTCCATGACCTTGTCATGGCCATCCTCAGAGGTGCGGCCCTGGGACTGCAGTACTGCGGCAGAGGCAAGGCCGACCACGGTGGTGACAGCGGCGAAAATGGTTCCGATTCTCATTTTGAAATGGTCGATGTGGGATGACTGTGACGTGACAGAATATGTTTTTTTTTTTTTTTCTTTTTTTTTTTTTTTCTTGAAGGAGTGACAGGGTTTATTTCGTTTTAGCAATGCGGAGCAAGAAGACGGTTAAGGAATGTTGCTGAATATGGTTATTCGAGGCTGCAAGAAAAGTCAATCACCAGGTGCACTTATAGAGTTTATATTATATAGAGCAAGATGGATGCATCAGAGAATGTAGACAAGAATAAAAATAGATATCCACTCAGTGGACTAAACTAGCCTCATTCCAGCGAGTCAGTGGTGCAATATGCAATAACATGTCGATCATTGGGGAAGGAAAAAAGACCTGGTTAGTTTTTTTTAAACCGCTTTAAAAACCTCGTGGCCCATCAACGGCTTGATTAATGCCAAATTAAGTGCTAGGTTGTAATAAGTGTTTCGGTTTTCATGTCTGCTCCCTTCCTCGGCCCTTGTGTCTATCGCCCGTCTGAGACTAGCTCTCGGAGTTTCGCATGCGAATTAACTGCATGACAAGTTGGAACTCCTCCAGATTGCATATCTTGGAAGTCAAGCCATTAGAATGGTGATTATTGCTGAACAAACTGGGTTATGCCCAAAAGTCTCCAACTTGGCCACTTAATCATGGATGCCTTTGCGGTTCCTTGCTTATTCCTGCCCTGTGTTTACGTAGTAAACGCGGTTGTAATAGACCACTTTAATTGTTAATGCGCATATAGAACAGTATTGCCCACTACAGTAGTCCTTATAAGTTATAGTCAGTTTTTGAGCAAAGAAAATGAAACGCATTAACTCGACAAGGAACTAGTCCGCAAGTAGTTCCACGACACTAATTTGGTAGTCTAGTGGCAACTCTAAATCTTAATGCCACACTCAAGCAAATCTCGGGGGTGTCAGGAGCATGATCTGGCTGTCTTTGTTTTGATTACACCAACCACGAAACAGCAAACTTGACCAAGGCAACCTCAACAGACTAATTCCCACTTTGTGCCTCACTCCATCCACGCGACAATATCATCAAAGATTCTACAAGTCCTCCTTAGTCTGCTTCTTTACAGCCGGAGAGCCTTGTCCACGAAGTCCAGCACAAGTCCTCCGTTGTCCTCATCACAAGCGGGGGCCTACTTGCTCAGTTAACTAGATCTGAATAGCTAAAGCGTTATGCGCAGCGTCAAACTACTCAAATATCCAACTATCTGGTTTCCTGGCTAATGATTTGTTGAAGCTCTTTTTCTGTTTTATATATCGGCTTTAACCGCTACGGTTGTGGAACTACACACAGCCCCCAAGTAATCTGAGCTTTGGGCTCGCTGGAGCTCTATGAGTCGAGATATATAATTCAGGAAATAACTTGATATCACTTCTGCCCTACTCTCTTAATCTCGATAAGGTTATTTCATCGACGATCTCGTAGTTTCTAAGGTACGTCTACAGGATGATCACATAAACTGCCATAACAGCCAATTTAAACTTTTAATTAAATAGCCCCCAAAAGTAATGATTTACATCCTGTACAATTTTATCCTTTGGGAAATTGAACAGCCTTCTGTTATCACGCAACAGGGTTATTCCCTATCAAAATGAAACAATTTGGAAATTTAAGCACTAGTAAAGTCTTGCTCTCTTCATCTGCTTCATTATCATTCTCTTTCTCCCACTAATGCAAGCAAATCTCATTATTCGTGACACCCCACCAGCTTAGAGGGTAAAGAGCCTCTTATATTATCCACTGAATGACCAGAGTTGCATAGTTCATTTTAACTGCAATACCGCTTAACGAGGCTGTGCAAAAGAGCCCACTTTATGTCCAAATGGCCATTTGTGCCCTGACTCAGCCCCAGATATATTTTCTTGTATCTGAAAGTACATCCAGCTTAGTATTCTTGCCTGTATTCTTCAAATAGTTATCCGCCTCTTCAACAATTTTTTTTTTATCGATCAGACTGTCGCCATCGCAAAGACCTTTGGGGATGTGACGGTTTTGAGTGTTGAGGCGGCAGCTTTGGGGTTGAGAAGAACAAGCACATATGATGGTACATGACTAGTGTTGCATGTTAGGTAGCCCGACTTCGATCGAGGTGACATTACACCATTCGCACAAAAGTTGGGTTAAAAAATAAGTTTATCCCACGGGTCGAGCCTTAAACTAAGTCCAAATGCATGGGCATTTGGTGCATGGACGTCAATATATTATTTTCCAGACTCTTTACCGCCTGACCAAGAGATATCACACTGGGGTGTCTGGTCGCTAGTCAGAATAAAGACCAGGTACTGGGCAGGGTTCAAGACCAGACACATACTACGGCAAAAAGACGTACTCCACGGCCCTGACAACAACTGGTACAGGACGAAGCAGAACTGTCGCGCAAGAATAACATACTGGGACTTGGAAGCTGCTCCTCGTGGATTAGCACCGGCATTTTATTCGATCGATTCAACCAATTTTAAGGTTTTATTTTTCTTTTTTTTCTCTTCTCATTCAGTATCATCAGTTTACCTCGCAGGAAAGCAAACATGCAAAGCCAGCGAGAAGCCAAGATGACTTTTCCCATCTTGAGCGACCACCGTGTGCATGGTAACCATATTTGTTTTTATGGATTTACCACGCACTTATTGGTCCTTGTGAAAAAAAAAAAAAAAAAAAAAAAAAAAAAAAAAAACTTAAACCTCGTCTATTAGACACGGCAAAACGTTCTTCATTTGGCTCTTGCATGTTATCCACAGCTAGACACCTTGAGCTTGCACAGTACATGAGACAGAATCTAATGCCTAATGCCGGTGATTGGCGGCCAAATTGTGGAAAATCCTATTGTTCAGAACGCTGTGGATTCCCGGTAAAATCTCAGGTATTGTGGCTACCGTAGGCGGTGACCATAGCCATCCAGAACTTCCTGGGTATCAGTCCATGAATTCTTCACAACGCCTAGGTGGCTATTCTGCGATAATATCCAAAATCTTTGCTCTACCCAAGCCAGGTCTGGAGTCCAGCATCGTCTGCGTCACTAGAGACGACGGATCAGGAAACGTTATGGTCTTCGTTGTCAGATGAGCGAGGTCCATGATGAAGACCATGACTGCCGCAGTGACGCTAGGTCGTCCCGAGACCTTTCCACTGAAGCTCGGCCTGGCGTCGCTGCAAAACTTATGTTCTGTTCGTAAATGCAAGACCTGAAGGATCCGACCTGCTACGTTCTTTCATCAAGCTGTAGAGGCATGTGCTAGCATGTCTGCTTGGGCTGACATGGGTTGATAGTCATCCACGGACCACACCGGGAATTCCGTCGTACACACATAGCGCCTCGGCCTGAATGCCTATCACATACATAGCCAAAGAGCTTCAGCTTTCAGGACAAACGGGGCTACATTCTCGGTCTGTTAACGAAGCAGGAGGTTGCGGCTCAGGACATGTGCCAGACTGCATCACCGAAACGGGCCGGTGCGCCTGCCGGGCCTGCGCGGGAACTCAAACTCAGAGAACCGTACAGTCCAGTACTAAATCCTGGGCTGCCCTACTCAAAGTCTACCAACAAAGAAAACCTGTGGCGATGCTATCAAAAGGCTCCCCAGGCAGGCTTGGGGAACGATAAGTGATTGGAAAAGAGCATAAGAAGCAATATGGAAGCCTTTTGGGCTATATACGACGACACGACTGGGAACTAGTGAGGCAAAAACTCCAAGTCTGGGGAAACGTGGTATCATTCGCTCAGATTTGTGTGTTTATCACCATAATCCTGCATAAAAGAACGACACCCGTCATCTCAGGCTACCAAAACGACACGAACACATGGGTGAAAGCTGCCTGACCACCCAGCCGACAGGTCCTGCTATATAGGCATTCCACTTGCCTAATCACTCATGTAACGTACCACAGGCCATGGAGCCTCCAAGCCCGGACAGCATAGCCGTTGGTGTCAGTGAACGCAAGGTCCGTCTCCCGTCGTTAACGAAAATTTCCCCTGCATGAACCTTGTAGATGGACAAGTGGGCCATGGCGACCGAGGCAAAGACTGACAAGAGCGGCGAGCAGGATGAAGTTGGAGAATCCCATGGTGGATGTCATTTGGGTTAATGGGGTCATAGTTTGGCCTTGGTTTGAAGAGCGGCATTGGCAAGCAAAAAGAGACTCAGGAGCCGGGGGTTCCAGACAGATGCCAGCTCGTGCTTAGGGTCTACAGCAAACTTGACAGAAGAGTAGACAAAGTTATCATTATATATCCTGCCTTTGGGCCGTAACGCGTTGCCTTGACTTTATTTGCTGAGCATCCAACCACGAGTCCGGGCAGATCACGCGTCCCTGGTACTTATTTGGAGAATTCTTTTTGGCTTCTTCGAACGCTAGACACCGGTACTCGACGGCAGGCAGATTGAGAAGAAGATACATGTTGCAATTGTCGCTTGGGGCTTACGAATTACCGAAATATTCAGGCACCCAAGTTTGACTTTTTGACATCTGCTAACCTCAAACATTTGCCGCCTGCTGCCTATTGAACTAACCCTGTTTGTTAGTACCTCGGGCATGTAAAATTGTACTTCTTTTTCTTTTCCTTTCTTCCGTTGAACATGGCCAGCTGTTGTCCTCAAGCTAGAGACCCTCGGACAAAGAATCCGGTCGCTGCTGGTTTCAATAGCTCGGCGTCAAGGAGCCATCAAGCTATCTGTCATGACTGACGTTTGATTAAGGACGGGATTGTCTGTCAGTTCGTCTTGTCTGGTCTGTTACAGCTGGTCTTGACCGTGTTTAGCTGGAGGTGGCTAGTCCCATCGGGCCAATGGCAGCGGGGTTCAGCCAGCCTCATCGGTCACGTAATCAAAACCACCGTTGAATGCCCCACACACGTTGATTGGGTGATGGCGGGGCCGTCAAAGCTGCCAGTGGAAATATTTGGATGGTCGCTTGCGATTTGCATGGGTGTCCCCCGATTCAATTTGATGGCCTTGGGACATGACGAACGATCGACTCTAATTTCTTCCACCCCACGATTCTGCTCTACTTCTGCAGCACCGATTTCTTTGCTTGCATTCGTGTCCTCCAACGTGGACTTCGCATAACAGCGCTTCCATCCTTGATTCCCATTTCATCGCGCAACGAGGATTCATTCGCTTTGCAATCCGGGCTTACGAGCTGCCGTCAAAATGGGCGAGTCGCGGTAGGCAACAACAACAACGCCACCTCCCCGAGAAAAAAAAAGAAAAAAAAAAATACACACGCACAAAACACATCACGACGCACGCCAACGCAATGCACCTTGACTGACAATGTACCCGCCCTACAACGCAGACAGGAACTCGTGCAATGGCTGAACAGCCTATTGCAGCTCAACATTACCAAGGTTGAGCAGTGCGGAACTGGGTAAGACAACGTCGACGCCATCCGAGCCGCCGATGCCCCTCCCCCACTATTGGCAATACTTTGAGCGATGCCTTCAAAGAAACCAGTATTCCGGCAACGAGACGCGACGAATGCCGGATTTTGGGCAGATTGCCGCTGACCGTTGTCTTTGTCTGCCTCTAGTGCCGCTCTTTGCCAGGTCTTTGACAGCATTTTCCTCGATGTCCCCATGTCGCGCGTCAAATTCAACGTCAACAGCGAATATGCATACATACAGAATTTCAAAGTCTTGCAAAGTAAGGCGCCCAACTGCTATATCCGTCATGGATGGACAAGACTTGTTCTCCAGCCACTCGAGACCTCCCCTCTTGCCACCCCGGTTGCATATACTGACCTCACAAACTCTCACCCAGACACGTTTGCCAAGCACCAAGTCGACAAACCCATCCCCGTCGCAGGCCTCGTCAAGTGCAAGATGCAGGACAACCTCGAGTTCCTGCAGTGGGTCAAGCGCTTCTGGGACCAGTACTACCCGGGCGGCGAGTACGACGCCGTCGCGAGGCGGAAGGGCGCTCCCCTCGGCGCGGCGGGCGGCGGTGGCGGTGCTGCTGCTGCTCGCGCTCCGACGGCAGGGGGCGCGGCCAGGAGAGCGGGCGGCACGACGCCGACGACGGGCGGTGCCCGGGCCGGACTGGGCGTCTCCAAGGCCAACCCTGCGCTGGCCCAGGAGAACGCGACACTCAAGGAGACCGTGGTCGGGCTGGAGCGCGAACGCGACTTTTACTTCAGCAAGCTGAGGGACATTGAGCTGCTGGTTCAGAACGCGGTCGAGGAGGACCCCGAGATCGAGAAGCAGGAGGACGGGCTCGTCAAGCAGATCCAGGCCATTCTGTACAGCACGGAGGAGGGCTTTGAAATCCCGGCAGAGGGCGAAGTTGACGACCAGGAGACGTTCTGAGGCTGTTAAAAAAAAATGCATTGGATTGACATTGCTAGCTGCCGAGGGATCGGGCTCAACTGCTTGGCCTGTTCGCTACGACGGCTTGCTCATTTGGTAGCGGGGATGCACCAGTATGAGGGTCTTGACCATCACCGATATACCGTGACACCCGAGCACGAAGTGCAATCGGATACACAGACATGGATAGCACCGGGATTTTGGCGTCGAATTCGCGCTTCTAATACCATTTTGACCGGGTGGGGTGTATTCAGAGAATGTTGAATTTTTTTTGATGAACTATTACACATGAAATTATGATAGAGTCTTTTTCTACTCCAATGGCAGAATTATCTGGATTGTTTACAGATTATATTTTCTTGCGTTGGTCGAAGCATGCATGGATGCTCAACCGGGGTCCTTCGGACTGATCAGACAAGACAACAAGCCCAGCCATTTGTTGGCGGCAGCACGCGTTACGGCAGCGCTTAATCGTCGACCCGCCACTCCGCTACCCGCGGCTGGGTGCGTCGGTGCATGACGCAGCTGTGCATTCGCCCTGCATAACTCCGCTCAGGCTCGCTTAGTTAACCTCGCCGTACCTTAATTAGGCTTCCAGAATCATTCCACTCTCCGTTCATCTACTTCATTCTACGCCTCATACCCGTTTTTGTCGACTAAGCAGTTTCCATCGTGTTCCGGCAAGCGTATCTTTTCTTATTTTTGTCGCTTCTTCTTCTTTTTTTTTTTTTTTCTTCTCCTCATTATATTTTATACTCAATACCCGCAACAATCAAACCACTCAACCCAGTGCGCCGAGCAAGCTCGCGTGACGCCCGACTCCGACTCCCTGATCTGAGACGTCACCGGACGAAAAAAAGACCGACGCAGCCGCCGTATTTCAAAAGGTTAATTCACCCTCTCAAAAAGAGACAGATTCACAACTGCAAAATTCTCAACCATCACGATTGTCATTCATTCTCATCAGAAATAACACAGCAGATCACACACCCCGAAACCACAACCACGATAACCACAATGCCACCGCCAGTCGAGATCTCGATCCCCAGCACCACAATCTCCCACCCGAGCGGCGGCGGCAAGCCCTACACGTCCTACAACATCACGCTCCGGCTTCCGCTGCGGTCCTTTGTCGTACAGAAGCGCTACTCTGAGTTTGAGCAGCTCCACACCGCCCTCGTCTCGCAGGTCGGCGCGCCGCCGCCCGCACCGCTGCCCAGCAAGAGCTGGTTCCGCTCCACGGTCAACAGCATCGAGCTGACCGAGAAGAGGAGGGTCCAGTTGGAGGAGTACCTGCAGACGGTGGCCAGCAGCCCGGACAGGCGGTGGCGCGACACGCCCGCCTGGCGTGCCTTTCTCAACCTCCCCGCCGGCAGCACGGCGCCCTCGGCGAACAGCGTACACGGCGCCATCACCACGACGGCCGCAGCCGCGGGCGGCGGGGTCGTCGACGCGGCCGAGTGGATCGAGCGGCACAGACGCATGAACGACACGCTGCGGGACGCGCGCTCCTGCCTGGCCCGCCGGGATGCGGCCGCCGCGGAGGCTGGGTCCGGCGGCGTGGCGGGCCTGAGCAGCAGCCGGGCGGTGGAGGCGGGCGCCGCGGCGAAGATGGCGCTCACGCAGGCCGGCAGGATGCTGAGCGCCCTGGAGGACGACCTGGGCAGGCTGAAGAAGGAGGGCGCGCTGGGCAAGGGCGAGGTGCGGAGGCGCGAGGACATGGTCAAGGAGGCGCGCGAGGACCACAGGCTGCTCACGCAGCTCTCGGCCACGCTGTCGGGCGGGGCGCCGACGTCGGGAGGCACGGGCGGAGCGGCCAGCGCGGCGGACCGGGCGGCGCTGGTGGGCAAGGGCAAGCCCAGGCAGGGCGGCAGGGTGCTCGGGGCGCCGCTGCAGGAGACGGAACGGACGCGCGAGCTGGACAATGCCGGCGTGCTGCAGCTGCAGAGGCAGACGAGGGAGGAGCAGGACGAGGACCTCGAGGTGCTGACGCGCATCATTCGCCGGCAAAAGGAGATGGGGCTCGCGATAGAGGAGGAGGTCAAGCAGCAGACGGAGATGCTGGACCGGATGAACGAGGACGTCGACCGCGTCAGCGGCAAGATAAAGGTCGCCAAGGACCGGACGAGGAAGCTGGGCTCATGACTGGGGCTGGGGCTGGGGCTTGTGTTTAGGGGCTGGCTGGGGCTGTTGGAGGTGGTTGTCGTGGTGGTGCGGGTTTTCAGAATGTCCCTGCTGGGCATCTTGTGGTTTGCAGAGGCTTCGCTGCTGATGCTTACCGGGAGAACGAGAGCGTAGTATGGGCCACAGTCATTTCACGGCTGCGACATTATATACACGGTTGGATTCGGGAGCAAATATTTCGTCATGATGAGAACATATTTTCTATGTGTTAACTTTAGAGAAAGAGTGCCTAGAACAGACAACATTGAGTGTTGGTTGCCCCCTATAAATCGACGTCGGTCCATCAAGGTACTACTATTGGCACCGACCAGTATACCATGCCTGAGTGTCTCCTACCCTGGAGTAGAGAGTAGAGTTTGAGGGGCCCTGTGGTTTTTTTTTTTTTTTTTTTTTGGATCCTACATGATGGGAAATATCACGAAAAGAAATCTGACAAGATATTCCCACGTCCAATGATATACCGCCGATGATTCTATGTTTTGCAGCAGATTGAAATCGGGGGGATGCTTTATCGTTACTTTGTTCATCTGGGAGTCATAAGAAATGTTGCTTTCGTTGACTGCTTCGACGTCACCAAAATCCTTTGATAGCTGAGAGCAACCCCTTCCCTTAATTACGATTGCGCTGATCAAATTGCGAATGTGATGATGGTTGAATCACAAGTAGAATCACACTTGACTAGCAGGATTAATGATCCAAAAATGCCTTTTGTTCAATCCAAAACCCGTGGCCAAGTCTCGGCCCCCGCTGCACCTTTACGTCACGCCACATCGCTACACCATGGGTTACCATGGCAACAGACGCGGGAGCACTGTTCCAGCCAAACGGGCGATGAGTTGGCCATCCATTCGATTCGACAGCGTGATGAACCCAGACCGCCCGATTTACTTTTCTGTGTTGCACCGGTCACAGACAGAGGGTGGCTTGGATGGATCGTATCCTTACAATCGGTTGTGATCTTTTTGTTTGCCTGCTGCTTTTTGCATTTGCATTCACATCACAGTGCTGGCAACAGCCAAGACATCCCGATCCTTGGACCTTGTCCAGGTTAACAACTGCATGTAATGCGTTCTTTGCCTCCTGGTTCCGCTGTGCAGGTGTTGTCTGACTATTCAAGTTCGAGTTGATGAAATTATCTCAATGCACCAAGGAGAGGAAGTTTTTTTTTTCTTCTGTCTCTCTCCGCTTACTGGCGTTTTACCGATGCGACTGCATCTTGCAACGCAAGCTGCTTTGGGCTTTGCGCAACTTTCGGTATCGGCAGCGGCAACCATAAATGCATGAGTTAGTAGGGTAACGAAGAGGGTTTGAAAGAACTCAAAGAACACATCAAATTGCTACAGCTCGAGTAAGTTAACTTTCCACTGCGGTTAGAGTATGAATACTCGACTCTGCAACGTGAAAGAGATATAATATTTTTATCACCAAAACGGATTAAGTTGAGTTGCTAGCCCACAGATGACGACGCTTATAAATCTTGTTGCAAACTGTTCGGCTTATCTTGTTACCAGAGGATGCGACTAGGCCGAACTCTTATCACAAAAATGGTCGACCAAACGGATGGTTATGGCCAGTTCAGTTTCAACTCCTCATACCCTGAACGAACAAATATTAGGCTGTCTACCACCGGCAATATGTAATATTTGCTATAGGGGTTATTGTCGATTTCTGTTTTCATGTTGATACAAGTGCGGAACAAAGCACTGACTTCGCGTTCCCAACCGAGTCGGGGGTTCGTCACTTTTGCTTTTCTCCTAGCTAGCGTCCTGGGGCATAAATGACAGGAAACCATTCCGGTGGAAGTAGACCCCACTGCCCAACTCGTACCGAATGGAGCCAGCTCACCTTCATCGCTAGTCTAGTCTCTCCAAAGTATGGGCGTTATGTCTCTGATCGATACTGTTGTCAAGACGGTCTCAGTAGTTCCAGGTTGTCCATGCGCGATGAAGAATACCATTGTTTTCCTTGGCTTTTCAGGGTCTTGACTAAACCTCTTGTTCTTTTCCGTTCGTTTCATTTCTTTTTTCGGCAACCAAGACTGAGAGGCGGTAAAATCGGGTGACACTCTGGGGGATGGGGGACGGACGGGTGGGGGCGGTAACACTTTCCCACTAAAGATCAAACCATAGTTGAGATGACATCCATTTTGATTGCTGGCACCTCAGCCATCCATCCATCCCATCTTACCACCCTGCAAGCCCTGTACCCATCCACTCATTACCGGGTAGTAGGTACGGAGTATTTCATTTGCCAATGTGTTTTGTACTCTTTGCTTTTTTTTTTTTTTTTATTATTTCCACGCGAGGTAGGACAAACAGAATAGAGAAAAGATTTGCATCCGTTCCAAGTCAAAATCAAAATAAACAAATCCCCTCTCCCAAGGTGTCAACCCAATCGCCCTACCCAGATTTTGGCTTGCATCGGGCATCAGCGGGGTTTGCATTTGTTTGTCTGCCAATGGAGAACAACCTCTGCAGCGGAACAAGAGCGTCGACTGGTTGATTGGCACATGCACTTCGTGCCGTTGCTACGGGCCGTGCTTGTTGACCAACCGTGGCGGGCCACCCCACTGCTGGGTAGGGGCTGGAACTAGAAGGGGCTACGGCAAGCAGCACCAACCCATGCAGAAAACTACCCCTGCCTTTTTTTTTTTTTTCTCCCTTTGTTTTTTTTTTCTCCACACTCACTCACTTTCCCGTTACCTCGAAACACAACTTGACCACGAGTCACTGCAGATGGCTTTGTGTCTAAACCTACATTATCTCGGTACTATTTTGACTCGAAACATCAAACAAGAAATCCCAATTTTGGTTTCAATCTTCATTCCCAAAACTCAATTCAGCTTTCCGAGTCAAAGCTGCTTGCTTGCTCGCCTTAGCACAATAACCAAAAACCCATAACCATGAGCGGCGGCCCTCCGCCCCCGCCACCGCCGCCGCACGGTGAGAACCCCAAGACGACCCGGAGCGGCGGTCTGCCCCCGGGCAAGTACGATGTCTTCATAATACCTGAGCACTCGGCCGGGTCCGGCTTCTTGTACCTCCCGTCTTTGAGGCCCAACACCAACAGCTTCGTGGCCGGCTTCGCCTCCGCCATAGTTCTCGTCGTGCTGCTGCAGAGCATGGCCCCGGCCTTCAAGCTGTGGTGGTCAAACTTTCAGGGCATGGGCAGCATGGGAATGGCCATGCTGACCGTTGCCGTCGGTCTCGGCGCCTGGTCCTTGGGTAGAACGCAGCAGGGTGACGGAGGTTTCCGAGGAGGTGGCGGTCAAGGCCACTCGAGGCATAACTCCCATAGTAGTGGACCCGGAGCTGGCGGCTTTGGGAATGGCAGCGCCAACGGCGGGTTTGGAGACTCTGGACCGCCCCCACCTCCGCCCCGACACGAGACACCGCCGAATCAGAACGGTGGTCCACACCCTCCGCCGCCTGGCTCAGAGAAGCCGAAGCAGTCGTGGCAGCAACGCTCGCCAGAGCCCGAGCAGCACCATCACCATCACCAACAACAACAACAGCACCAGCAGCACCAGCCGCCGCCCCCACCGCCGCCTCCACCGCCAAAAGAGGAACCCAAACCGGAACCAAAACCTGAACCCAAACCAGAGCCCAAGCCAGAGGCCAAACCAGAACCTAAACCGGAGCCAAAAGCAGAGCCCAAGCCAGAACCTAAGCCAGAACCTAAGCCGGAACCCAAGCCGGAGTCCAAGCCGGACTACAAGAGCGCCTGGGAGCGTGCAAGGGAGGAGACGCGCAAGCGGGAAGAGGAACGCAAAAAGAAAGAGGAGGAACAAAAGAAACGCGAAGCCATCGCCGCAAGGCTGAAGCAGCTTCGCGAAAAGGAGGCACGCGAGCGAGCCGAGCGGGAGAGGGAAAAGGCCGAGAAGGAGGCAAAGGAAAAGGCGGAGCGGGAAAAGAAGGAACGCGAGCTCAGAGAAGCTCTCGAAAAGAAAGAACAGGAGCTGCGTGACCTGCGGGAGAAGGAGCAGAGAGAACGCGAGCTCCGAGATCTCAGAGCCAAGGAGTTGGCCGAAAGGCTGGCCAAGGAGAGGCTCGAGAAGGAAAAGCTCGAGAAGGAAAAGGCGGAGAGGGAAAGGCTAGAAAAGGAGAGGTTAGAGAAGGAACGGCTAGAAAAGGAAAGGCTAGAAAAGGAACGGTTGGAGAAGGAGAGGTTAGAGAAGGAAAAGGAAGCACAAGAGCCTCGCAAGGGGGGCTCGTACGCATTCTCGGGCAGCGGCGAAAAGACCAACCCCTGGCCCAACGGGAAACCGACTCCCGCTCCTCAGCCCGCCTCCCCGAAACCGCCGGCCGCGCCACGATCAACAGCTTCAGTCCCGTCACCGAAGCCCGCCCCGCCACGATCGACGGCTTCAGTCTCTACACCACCCCCCGCCACGCCGAACTCGAAGCCACCACCACCCACCGCCAGAAGCTACATGGACGACGAGGAGACTACGTACTCGTACCGGCCGTACGACAAGCCCAAGCGTTCGCACCACCGCAAGTCCAACTCGGAGTACTCCGAGTCGTCGTGGGCGCCGTCGCAGAGCACGGCACGTACAACGCCGCCGCCCTCGATGCGCATGCCGTACAGCACCAAGGACCCGGACAAGATTGTGATTCGGGCCGTGTACGGCTTCCTGAACCAGTTCGCCAAGACGCCCAGCAGCCAGCTCATTTCGGGCCAGGCGCCCGTGACGGACGGGCTGATACTCCGCGTCACGACCGAAGGCCTCTTTATCGACGACGACGTCCGTGGCGTACCCCAGCGCGAGTGGGACGTCAAGGCCTGGACCCTCAAGCAGGTCGAGGTCTGGTGCCCCGCTCACGTCGCCGCCCTGGCCGCCCGCGACGACGACGGTCCCCACAACCCCAAGAAGAACCAGCAGGCCGCCGGCAGCTCATTCCTGCGCGGCGTCATGGGCGGCGCGGGAGCACGCAGGGGCGAGGCCCGCGGCGCGCCAAAGATGCTGCTGGGCGAGGAGGCCGACTCCCACCTCGCCGACATGCTGCGCGAGTGCAGGGACAAGTGCGGCCGCGGCCTGGCCCCCAACCTGGGCGGCGGCAGCATGTCGCAGGCGACAAAGGGCCTGCACCTGCTACGCGCTACCATCCGGGACCAGGAGGGCAAGCGGTACCTGTTTGTGGTCGGAGAGGAGGAGGGGTGGAAGGTCGCCGTCGGTTTGCAGAAGCTGCGCAAGGGGTCGCAGGTCAGGGGTCTGGGCGTCGCGGGCATGAGCAGCCTCGAGTCGAGGAACACGCTGGAGATGCTGGGCTGGTTGGCTTGAGATTTTCTCTCTTTTCTGTATGGACGACTGTTTTTCTTTAGTCGTCTGGACCCCTTATTTCCGCTCGAGTTTTCGGGGAGGAAATGGGATAAGTCCCTGGTGCGATCAAAATGCAGCATGGCGTGGCGGAGTTAGGACGCTTTTTTTTTTCTTGTGGCGTCTCCTCATCAATCATTGTCGGCGTTTTCGTTTCTGGTTTTCATTCGTTAAACGATGGGGAGCGAGCATATAGGTTGTCATGGGGTACATAAATACGAACAAGTTTGTTGATGGAGTCGGGCTGGCTGTGTTCAAGTGTGTTTTGACGGCGACCAACATCAGCCTGGAATGCAGGAGTCTTTGTGTCTCTTTTTTTTTTTTTTTGCCTCCGCAGCCGTGAAGCAAGCCCAAAAGAGATGCGATGACAGCTTCATGTGAGCCATGCACATTCCCTGTTTCAATTGACAAGGCCAATCTTTCGCAATTGCGCAACACTGCAAACATGGTCTCATCAAACACACAGCCGCCTTCCATTACCCACAATGGGTCTCATGTTGGTCGACGAGGGGGGAAAAGGGCAGTGATGCACCCTCGGAGCACCTCGGGCCCGAGATATTACCTTTCCAATCCCTCATTCAATCATACAGCATAGCATGCACGGCTCAGAAGCCAAATACAAGTGCCAAAATATATATATATATATATATATATATATATATATATATATATATATATATATATATATATATACCACCCTCCACGTGCAAAAAGATGTATAGAAAGGCCGCAACCAAAGCCGCCATGACAAAAAAAAAAAAAAAGAAAAAAAAGGGGGGGCCATCGACCACGCCGCTGCAGCAAGCTGATCCATCCACAGCAGAATGAGAAGGAAGCAATCCTTCCCGACCGGGTCGCGGGCGCCGCTGGACTCTAGGCTACCTTGCGCAGAGACAGGACAGGCCGGGCCTCGTCTTTTTTTTTTCTTTTTTTCTGTCATCCGACCCCAGTCCTTGCCATGGTTGCTTACTTGATACGCATTTGTATAAACAGCCCCTCGATGCACCTGTTGTACGCGACACTGTCCGCTGGTTCACACACATCGCATTCGCGGTGGGACTCCAAGTGCCAGAAGCGCGTGTTACCCGGCCTAGGAGACAAGTGATCGGTGAAGGAGTAATTGCATGATATTGCAGACAAGGCATGTAGGTATATATTAAACGAATGTAAGAGTGGAAACCTTGCAGTCAACAGTCTTCGACATGATACTGAACTTGAACGAAACCCCATGGTTAAAAAAAAACGCAATTTACTCTCTTAAGAATCGGTGCGCCCCTCCATCTGGGAGAAAACGCGGATCCAATTGACGAGGAGTCGGGTATCACATTATTGGCCCCTCTCTTCAGGACTTATCGACGTAGGCGCCCTTGGGCTCCGAGACGAACTCGTCGCTCGGCTCCTGGACCCTCTGGCTGTTCAGGCCCTTGGACTCCTGGATCTCGTCGTCCCGGCTGCTGCTGCCGCCGCTGCCGACGACGCCACCGCCCGTGCCGAAGCCCTGCCCTGCTCCTCCTAATCCTCCCGTGCCGTTCTCGACGCGCTCGTCCACCAGCTCGGGCCTGCCGCCCACCGTGACCTGCGGCATGGCCTCGCGCCACTTGCCGTCCTCCCTGCGCGTCTCGGGTATCAAAAAGTTGAAAAAGCGCGGGAAGATAAACAGGCCGACGATGAAGACCATGACGAGGTGCATCAGCGCAAACGAGTAGATGTATGGCGGGTTCTCGGACATCCTGTCGCCTTCCGGGTCGAGGTTAAGAAACTTGGGGTACGCAAACGTGAACACAAGCCCCACGGCCGGGGCCGTGATGTACTTGAGGCAGATGGGCCAGAACCAGTGCAGGCGCCAGTTGCTGCCTGTAGCGACGACGCGGTTGAGATCGCGCTTGAGCTGGTTGCCCTGTGTTTGTGGAAAAGAGGTTACATCAGCAATAGTCCATAGCGTTTAGACTCTTAACAACAGAACAAAAAAGTAGAAAGCAACTCACAGAGTAAAAGGCATTGTACCAGAACCGGCTAAGCATGGTGCTGTTGCCCCAGAAGCTAGGAGCAGCGACGGTGGGTGTCTTGCCCACAAAGGCGGACGCCAGCGCGCCGGCGATAAAGATTCCAAAGCCGGCGCCGGCACCAGCCTCGGCGCTCACCAGGTGGGCGATGAGCAAGCCGACAAAGTGCGCAAGGACAAAGCCGCCGTTGTACAGCGAGTAGCTGACAAGGCCAACCTGGTCGACCGCGTCGCGCCAGCGGTAGAGGGTGGTGGCGAACAGGCACTCGCACCAGACGGTGAAGAAGAGGGCCAGGTCGTTGACGAAGCCGTCGATGGCGTCGAGCAGCGCGAAACCAACTTCAGTGCAGTAGAGGAGCGTGATGAGGTAAGAACAGACGACGACCGTGGTGGAGACGACCCAGCGCGGAATGCGCTTGCCCCAGTCCGTGTCGCAGATCATGGTCACCAAGACCTCGTAAAGAGCAAAGACGCAAGTCAAGCCGAGAAGCACGAGGGTGAGGAAGAAGAGGGCCGAGAAGAAATTGGCACCGGGCATCTCGACAAGGGCCTGCGGGTAGTAGAAGAATCCCGAACTGAAAGTGCCAAGTCGGCCAGTTTCTTCAAGGGACAGGCCAAGGAAGCCGACAATGCCCATGACGGCCAGGGCAGAAATGATCTCGATGGCCGAGTTGCTAATGGCGACGATGAAGGCATCCTGGACGGCGTTGGAGAACTTGGAGTTGTACGACGCGTACGACGTGAAGTAGCCAAAGCCGACACCAATAGAAAAGAACATTTGACCAAAGGCGTCCTGCCACACAGTGGGGCCGGCGAGTGATTCGTTGCGCCAGATGCCGAGGTACAGGCGGAAGCCATCTGAGGCGTTGGGTAGAGACAGGGACCTGATGGCCAGGATGGCAATCATGATCAACGGAAGTGCCATGGTGATGTAGATAACTCGCCCTGTCAAGCCAACACCCTTGAAGGTGCAGAGCCAAGTAGCGAACCAGATAAGGAGACTCTGGAGATTCCGAGTTGTTAACAGCTTTGCTCGTTTTGAGAGACTGTATTTGATTGTATTAGATTTTTTTGGGGCAAAAGAACAAAAGGGCTTGCTTACCCATCCGGCCGTCTCGCCAACGACACGCATGCTGGGGTAGTACATCATCGTCCCGGGATCTCCAATCGGCTGCACGCGGTGGGTTATTTCCTCGAAGAAGTATGTGATAGTTGACCTGCCCTGCCAAGGGAGAGGGCTCTCGAAAGAACGACGAAAGTAGCTCATGGCGTAGGCCAAAATGGCAACGTAGTAACCACTGACGGAATAGCCGTTAAACACCATGGAGAAGCCGATGCCCTTGGCACGGTGGTTGTTGTTGTTCCATGCCGTCACGCAGCCTCCACGGTAGGCCTGGCCCAGGCAGATCTCGAGGCAGAGGATGGGAATACCGATAAAGAAGAGGGCAAAGAAGTAAGGGATGAAGAACTGCAGGCCGTAGTTGTTGTACACGACGGACGGGAAACGGAGGAGGTTTCCGAGACCGACGGCGCCGCCCATGGCGCAAAGCACAAACTGGGAGCGCGAGTTGAAGTTATCGCGACCATCCTCGTCCTTCTTGGCATCCGGTGCCACCAACAGCCAGAGCTTGCGGCCGAAGCTCGGCTGGGACGTGTTGTTGTCTGCCTGCACGTGCGTCGCCATCTTGGTTCGTTCAATTTGTGATGCAGATGGTCACGAGGCTGAGGTTGTAACAAACAAGCAGGAATGGAGACACTGGCAGCGCGAGGCAACGAGGAAGGGATTACACTTATTAAGTTTTTTTTTTTTCTCCTTCTTTTGCTCCATCTGACTTGCAACCAAAGTCCGCCAACATCCTGGGGCATTTGAGACCCTAAGCAGAGTATGGTCCTACCCACCTGCCCAATTGAGGATGCAACAAGATAGAGGCGAAAGCTGGGCTCATTCCCCAGAATCCCAGCAGCATGGAGCTGTGTGCAGTCCAAGACAATGCCACGGTGGTGTCGAATATACTGTGGATTTTGGGGAGGAGCCGATCTTCCGTAGTGAGCCAGTCAGACTCCACAGGGCTGCTTGGCGAAGCCATGGCAAAGCCATGGCATGGGCTGGGCGGTCTTGTATTGAGTAGAGCTCACCCTCGAAGCGTCAGATGAGCTTGGGCTTGGAAACTGATAATATTGCTGCATTGCGATTAGGATAACTTGATTTGCTGACTCGCTTGCCGTCGAGGGAGATATTTCCAAACGCCATCATTGGGCCGACGAATAGTCTCCGCCAACGCCAAGGTCC